>NC_092224.1:89098783-89313783 GCF_036320965.1 Panulirus ornatus
GACATTTACTCTTAACTTTCTTCTTCCACACACTTTACCAAACTCCGTCACCAGCTTCTGCAGTTTCTCACATGAATCCGCCACCAGCGCTGTATCATCAGCGAACAACAACTGACTCACTTCCCAAGCTCTCTCATCCCCAACAGACTTCATACTTGCCCCTCTTTCCAAAACTCTTGCATTTACCTCCCTAACAACCCCATCCATAAACAAATTAAACAACCATGGAGACATCACACACCCCTGCCGCAAACCTACATTCACTGAGAACCAATCACTTTCCTCTCTTCCTACACGTACACATGCCTTACATCCTCGATAAAAACTTTTCACTGCTTCTAACAACTTTCCTCCCACACCATATATTCTTAATACCTTCCACAGAGCATCTCTATCAACTCTATCATATGCCTTCTCCAGATCCATAAATGCTACATACAAATCCATTTGCTTTTCTAAGTATTTCTCACATACATTCTTCAAAGCAAACACCTGATCCACACATCCTCTACCACTTCTGAAACCACACTGCTCTTCCCCAATCTGATGCTCTGTACATGCCTTCACCCTCTCAATCAATACCCTCCCATATAATTTACCAGGAATACTCAACAAACTTATACCTCTGTAATTTGAGCAATCACTCTTATCCCCTTTGCCTTTGTACAATGGCACTATGCACGCATTCCGCCAATCCTCAGGCACCTCACCATGAGTCATACATACATTAAATAACCTTACCAACCAGTCCACAATACAGTCACCCCCTTTTTTAATAAATTCCACTGCAATACCATCCAAACCTGCTGCAAATATACATACCTACACAGCTTTCCATGGTTTACCCCAGACGCTTCACATGCCTTGATTCAATCCACTGACAGCACGTCAACCCCGGTATACCACATCGCTCCAATTCACTCTATTCCTTGCCCTCCTTTCACCCTCCTGCATGTTCAGGCCCCGATCACACAAAATCTTTTTCACTCCATCTTTCCACCTCCAATTTGGTCTCCCTCTTCTCCTGGCTCCCTCCACCTCCGACACATATATCCTCTTGGTCAATCTTTCCTCACTCATCCTCTCCATGTGCCCAAACCACTTCAAAACACCCTCTTCTGCTCTCTCAACCACGCTCTTTTTATTTCCACACATCTCTCTTACCCTTACGTTACTTACTCGATCAAACCACCTCACACCACACATTGTCCTCAAACATCTCATTTCCAGCACATCCATCCTCCTGCGCACAACTCTATCCATAGCCTACGCCTCGCAACCATACAACATTGTTGGAACCACTATTCCTTCAAACATACCCATTTTTGCTTTCCGAGATAATGTTCTCGACTTCCACACATTCTTCAAGGCCCCCAGAATTTTCGCCCCCTCCCCCACCCTATGATCCACTTCCGCTTCCATGGTTCCATCCGCTGACAGATCCACTCCCAGATATCTAAAACACTTCACTTCCTCCAGCCTCTCACCATTCAAACTCACCTCCCAATTGACTTGACCCTCAACCCTACTGTACCTAATAACCTTGCTCTTATTCACATTTACTCTTAACTTTCTTCTTCCACACACTTTACCAAACTCAGTCACCAGCTTCTGCAGTTTCTCACATGAATCAGCCACCAGCGCTGTATCATCAGCGAACAACAACTGACTCACTTCCCAAGCTCTCTCATCCCCAACAGACTTCATACTTGCCCCTCTTTCCAAAACTCTTGCATTTACCTCCCTAACAACCCCATCCATAAACAAATTAAACAACCATGGAGACATCACACACCCCTGCCGCAAACCTACATTCACTGAGAACCAATCACTTTCCTCTCTTCCTACACGTACACATGCCTTACATCCTCGATAAAAACTTTTCACTGCTTCTAATAACTTTCCTCCCACACCATATATTCTTAATACCTTCCACAGAGCATCTCTATCAACTCTATCATATGCCTTCTCCAGATCCATAAATGCTACATACAAATCCATTTGCTTTTCTAAGTATTTCTCACATACATTCTTCAAAGCAAACACCTGATCCACACATCCTCTACCACTTATGAAACCACACTGCTCTTCCCCGATCTGATGCTCTGTACATGCCTTCACCCTCTCAATCAATACCCTCCCATATAATTTACCAGGAATACTCAACAAACTTATACCTCTGTAATTTGAGCAATCACTCTTATCCCCTTTGCCTTTGTACAATGGCACTATGCACGCATTCCGCCAATCCTCAGGCACCTCACCATGAGTCATACATACATTAAATAACCTTACCAACCAGTCCACAATACAGTCACCCCCTTTTTTAATAAATTCCACTGCAATACCATCCAAACCTGCTGCCTTGCCGACTTTCATCTTCCATCTTTCACTACCTCTTCTCTGTTTACCAAATCATTTTCCCTAACCCTCTCACTTTGCACACCACCTCGACCAAAACACCCTATATCTGCCACTCTATCATCAAACACATTCAACAAACCTTCAAAATACTCACTCCATCTCCTTCTCACATCACCACTACTTGTTATCACCTCCCCATTTGCGCCCTTCACTGAAGTTCCCATTTGCTCCCTTGTCTTACGCACTTTATTTACCTCCTCCCAGAACATCTTTTTATTCTCTCTAAAATTTAATGATACTCTCTCACCCCAACTCTCATTTGCCCTTTTTTTCACCTCTTGCACCTTTCTCTTGACCTCCTGTCTCTTTCTTTTATACATCTCCCACTCAATTGCATTTTTTCCCTGCAAAAATCGTCCAAATGCCTCTCTCTTCTCTTTCACTAATACTCTTACTTCTTCATCCCACCACTCACTACCCTTTCTAATCAACCCACCTCCCACTCTTCTCATGCCACAAGTATCTTTTGCGCAATCCATCACTGATTCCCTAAATACATCCCATTCCTCCCCCACTCCCCTTACTTCCATTGTTCTCACCTTTTTCCATTCTGTACTCAGTCTCTCCTGGTACTTCCTCACACAGGTCTCCTTCCCAAGCTCACTTACTCTCACCACCCTCTTCACCCCAACATTCACTCTTCTTTTCTGAAAACCCATACAAATCTTCACCTTAGCCTCCACAAGATAATGATCAGACATCCCTCCAGTTGCACCTCTCAGCACATTAACATCCAAAAGTCTCTCTTTCGCACGCCTGTCAATTAACACGTAATCCAATAACGCTCTCTGGCCATCTCTCCTACTTACATAAGTATACTTATGTATATCTCGCTTTTTAAACCAGGTATTCCCAATCATCAGTCCTTTTTCAGCACATAAATCTACAAGCTCTTCACCATTTCCATTTACAACACTGAACACCCCATGTATACCAATTATTCCCTCAACTGCCACATTACTCACCTTTGCATTCAAATCACCCATCACTATAACCCGGTCTCGTGCATCAAAACCACTAACACACTCATTCAGCTGCTCCCAAAACACTTGCCTCTCTTGATCTTTCTTCTCATGCCCAGGTGCATATGCACCAAATAATCACCCACCTCTCTCCATCAACTTTCAGTTTTACCCATATTAATCGAGAATTTACTTTCTTACATTCTATCACATACTCCCACAACTCCTGTTTCAGGAGTATTGCTACTCCTTCCCTTGCTCTTGTCCTCTCACTAACCCCTGACTTTACTCCCCAGACATTCCCAAACCACTCTTCCCCTTTACCCTTGAGCTTCGTTTCACTCAGAGCCAAAACATCCAGGTTCCTTTCCTCAAACATACTACCTATCTCTCCTTTTTTCACATCTTGGTTACATCCACACACATTTAGGCACCCCACTCTGAGCCTTCGAGGAGGATGAGCACTCCCCACGTGACTCCTTCTTCTGTTTCCCATTTTAGAAAGTATATATATATATATATATATATATATATATATATATATATTTTTTTTTTTTTTTTTTTTTTTTTTTTATACTTTGTCGGTGTCTCCCGCGTTTGCGAGGTAGCGCAAGGAAACAGACGAAAGAAATGGCCCCCCCCCCCCATACACATGTACATACACACGTCCACACACGCAAATATACATACCTACACAGCTTTCCATGGTTTACCCCAGACGCTTCACATGCCTTGATTCAATCCACTGACAGCACGTCAACCCCTGTATACCACATCGCTCCAATTCATTCTATTCTTGCCCTCCTTTCACCCTCCTGCATGTTCAGGCCCCGATCACACAAAATCTTTTTCACTCCATCTTTCCACCTCCAATTTGGTCTCCCTCTTCTCCTGGCTCCCTCCACCTCCGACACATATATCCTCTTGGTCAATCTTCCTCACTCATTCTCTCCATGTGCCCAAACCACTTCAAAACACCCTCTTCTGCTCTCTCAACCACGCTCTTTTTATTTCCACACATCTCTCTTACCCTTACGTTACTCACTCGCTCAAACCACCTCACACCACACATTGTCCTCAAACATCTCATTTCCAGCACATCCATCCTCCTGCGCACATCTCTATCCATAGCCCACGCCTCGCAACCATACAGCATTGTTGGTACCACTATTCCTCAAACATACCCATTTTTGCTTTCCGAGATAATGTTCTCGACTTCCACACATTCTTCAAGGCCCCCAGAATTTTCGCCCCCTCCCCCACCCTATGATCCACTTCCGCTTCCATGGTTCCATCCGCTGCCAGATCCACTCCCAGATATCTAAAACACTTCACTTCCTCCAGTTTTTCTCCATTCAAACTCACCTCCCAATTGACTTGACCCTCAACCCTACTGTACTTAATAACCTTGCTCTTATTCACATTTACTCTTAACTTTCTTCTTCCACACACTTTACCAAACTCAGTCACCAGCTTCTGCAGTTTCTCACATGAATCAGCCACCAGCGCTGTATCATCAGCGAACAACAACTGACTCACTTCCCAAGCTCTCTCATCCCCAACAGACTTCATACTTGCCCCTCTTTCCAAGACTCTTGCATTTACCTCCCTAACAACCCCATCCATAAACAAATTAAACAACCATGGAGACATCACACACCCCTGCCGCAAACCTACATTCACTGAGAACCAATCACTTTCCTCTCTTCCTACACGTACACATGCCTTACATCCTCGATAAAAACTTTTCACTGCTTCTAACAACTTGCCTCCCACACCATATATTCTTAATACCTTCCACAGAGCTTCTCTATCAACTCTATCATATGCCTTCTCCAGATCCATAAATGCTACATACAAATCCATTTGCTTTTCTAAGTATTTCTCACATACATTCTTCAAAGCAAACACCTGATCCACACATCCTCTACCACTTCTGAAACCACACTGCTCTTCCCCAATCTGATGCTCTGTACATGCCTTCACCCTCTCAATCAATACCCTCCCATATAATTTACCAGGAATACTCAACAAACTTATACCTCTGTAATTTGAGCACTCACTCTTATCCCCTTTGCCTTTGTACAATGGCACTATGCACGCATTCCGCCAATCCTCAGGCACCTCACCATGAGTCATACATACATTAAATAACCTTACCAACCAGTCCACAATACAGTCACCCCCTTTTTTAATAAATTCCACTGCAATACCATCCAAACCTGCTGCAAATATACATACCTACACAGCTTTCCATGGTTTACCCCAGACGCTTCACATGCCCTGATTCAACCCACTGACAGCACGTCAATGCCAGTATACCACATCGATCCAATTCACTCTATTCCTTGCCCTCCTTTCACCCTCCTGCATGTTCAAGCCCCAATCACACAAAATCTTTTTCACTCCATCTTTCCACCTCCAATTTGGTCTCCCACTTCTTCTCGTTCCCTCCACCTCCGACACACATATCCTCCTGGTCAATCTTTCCTCTCTCATTCTCTCCATGTGCCCGAACCATTTCAAAACACCCTCTTCTGCTCTCTCAACCACGCTCTTTTTATTTCCACACATCTCTCTTACCCTTACGTTACTTACTTGATCAAACCACCTCACACCACACATTGTCCTCAAACATCTCATTTCCAGCACATCCATCCTCCTGCGGACAACTCTATCCATAGCCCACGCCTCGCAACCATACAACATTGTTGGAACCACTATTCCTTCAAACATACCCATTTTTGCTTTCCGAGATAATGTTCTTGACTTCCACACATTCTTCAATGCTCCCAGGATTTTCGCCCCCTCCCCCACCCTATGATCCACTTCCGCTTCCATGGTTCCATCTGCTGCCAGATCTACTCCCAGATATCTAAAACACTTTACTTCCTCCAGTTTTTCTCCATTCAAACTTACCTCCCAATTGACTTGACCCTCATCCCTACTGTACCTAATAACCTTGCTCTTATTCACATTTACTCTTAACTTTCTTCTTTCACACACTTTACTAAACTCAGTTCCCAGTGAACGTCGGTTTGTGGCACGGGGCATGATGTCTCCATGGTTGATTAATTTGTTTATGGATGGGGTGGTTAGGGAGGTGAATGCAAGAATTTTGCAAAGAGGGGCAAGTATGCAGTCTGTTGCAGATGAGAGGGCATGGGAAGTGAGTCAGGTGTTGTTCATTGATAATACAGCATTGGTGGCTGATTCAGGTAAGAAACTGCAGAAGTTGGTGACTGAGTTTGGTAAGGTGTGTGAAAGAAGAAAGTTGAGAATAATTGTGAATAAGACCAAGGTTATTAGGTACAGTAGGGTTGAGGGACAAGTTAACTGGGAGGTAAGTTCGAATAGAGAAAAACTGGGGGAGATGAAGTGTTTTAGATACCTGGGAGTGCACTTAGCACTGGATGGAACCATGGAAGCGGAAGTGAGTCACAGGGTGGAGGAAGGGGCGAAGGTTCTGGGAGCGTTGAAGAATGTGTGGAAGGGGAGAACGTTATCTCGGAGAGCAACAATGGGTATGTTTGCAGGAATAGTTTTTCCAACAATGTTATATGGTTGCGAGGCATGGGCTATAGATAGGGATGTGCGGAGGAGGGTGGATGTGTTTGAAATTAAATGTTTGAGGACAATATGTGGTGTGAGGTGGTTTGATTAAGTAATGAAAGGTTAAGAGAGATGTGTGGAAATAAAAAGAGTGTGGTTGAAAGAGCAGAAGAGGGTGTGTTGAAATAGTTAGGACACATTGAGAGAATTAGTGAGGAAATATTGACAAAGAGGATATATGTGTCAGAGATGGAGGGAACAAGGAGAAGCAGGAGACCAAATTGGAGGTGGAAGGATAGAGTGAAAAAGATTTTGAGGGAAAGGGGCCTGAACATACAGGAGGGTGAAAGGCGTGCAAGGAATAGAGTAAATTGGAACGATGTGGTATACTGGGGTCGACATGCTGTCAATGGATTGAACCAGGGCATGTGAAGCATCTGGGGTAGACCATAGAAAAGACTGTGGGGCCTGGATATGGAAAGGGGGATGTGGTTTCGGTGCATTACACACGACAAGTAGAGACAGTGAACAAATGTGGCCTTTTTTTTTTTTGTCTTTTCCTGGCACTACCTCACTGGAAGGGGGGATGCTATTTTGTGTGTGGTGGGGAGGAGAGAGGAATGGATGAAAGCAGCAAGTATGAATATGTACATGTGTATATATGCATATGTCTGTGTAAGTATATGTATGTATACAGTGAAATGTATATGTATGTATATGTGCGTGTGTGGGCGTTTATGTTTTTACATGTGTATGTGGGTGGGTTAGTTCATTCCTTGTCTGTTTCCTTGCGCAACCTTGCTAACACGGGAGATGGCGGTTAAGTATAATAAACAGATATAAATTGTAAATGTGATGACTTTGATTAGAACATTAAGCTGCCTGTGCTGTTTCAGTTAACATTACAAAAATTTATTCATATCCTGAAAGCTCATAAACAAATTTGCTCGTGGTCCAATGCTTGCTCTCACCACAGTCATCTTACTTTTAGTTGTTATTTCATTAGTGAGGAAGAAAGAGACTGGTCTGGCATTCAAGGCTGCTAAAGACTGCTTGAAGCTTCTACTTTGAGGGCTAAATAAAGTCTGTAATACCTGTAATTTGGCAACTATTGTTGAATCAGATAATATAATGGGGACAGACAGAAAATCAAACCACCCCAGCCCAACCGAGCAACACCTCAAGCCCTCACTGCCATGTTTTTCATTAAATTTTGTTTGCATCACCAGTGGTCTAGCAACAGCTGCTGAATTAGACAGTACAGGGAGTGATGTAAAAAACTTTTGTATATCTCTTCTACCTCCCATTAACCATCACTCCAACCCATACCACACCAGCAGCATCTCATGCCATCATCATCATCCTTTTTGGGACTTATCAAATTTTGTCTAAAGTACCTAAGATACTGGTAAAACTTTTGAATCAGATAATTCAGGAGGTAATGTTGACATTAACCTTAATCCAACTCATCCCACTTCAGGAGCACCTTAAAGCCCTCATTAACACCTTTTTCATTACCTTTTTAGTAAGGTTTCATTGATTATTGTCTAAATAATGTCATTATAGAATGTGCTATATTTACATGAGCTAAGATGTGTAAGGTACTGTATAAGGATTACACTGTTATTGCTTAGGAACATACCCCCTTATAACATGGGTTTCAACTGCTTGTAACCTGGTGCTAATGTTTAGAACATTCAAAAGTTTAAAAATGATCTAAAACTCTCAAGAAGTCTATGATATTGCAATATTCATTTACCAGCCTTCCAATACCCTTCCGGACCATCAATTCTGAGAAAAAATATTTTCATGGAATTGTTTTATGAACTTTTCAAATTTGACATTCTTTTGTTGAAAAAATTATGTATCACATCTTTCTACAGTCTCTACTGCCTACCAGTATGCACTTAATTTGAGGCTTACCTCCATCTGGAAACTTGTATCAGATTCCTCCATTGGTGTAAGAAAGTCTGGGCTAAAGATCTCTGTGAATATCAATGATGCTAGGCCACCATAATCACCTGTTGATATAAGAAATAGATAACATTAGTTTATATCTCTCTTCAGTCATATTTTCAATGCTATCTCCAAGTAAAGATGAGAAAATCTAAAACAGTGGCTCCTGTTTGGCCATGGCATTAATTTCCAATGGTATTCCCATGGAGTGAGAATTCTCCAGTTAAATATGAAAATGAGAACTGATCCTTTAAAACTACTTTTTTATTCAAGCAAAACCATAAAGTTTCCATATCTGGCATTAATATTTCTTAAAAGGAACATAAGATAGCACATGAAAAAAATAAATGAAGAAAAAGGAAAACAAAGTTTTTATGCCTATAATTCTCTCATTCATAAATTCTTCATGTTACTCTTTCCATCTTCCTTTCACTTCCTCTGTTTTGATTCAGCAACCCCCTTTCTTTCCTTCTCACATTAACATTTCCACTGTTACATCCACCCATTTCCTTTTTCACCTTCCAGTACAGTTTTTTAATTTCACTCATTTTTCTTCAAAAATCTTCATCTACTCTTTCTTTGCTTTCCTCTATCAGCTTCTTAGCATTCTGCTTACACATACTACATTCTTCTAACTTTGCTGAACTTCCAGTGGTACATTCCTTTCAGGCAATCTACCATGTGCTTCATTTTTCTCTTCTACAGTATTTGTAACCTTATCTGTCCATCATGCAAATCCTTTTCTATTCATATATCTCACAACATTGTAATCAACTACCAATTCTACAACCTATAACAGACTTTATCTGAACATTTTAATCACCTTATTCATATATGACTACATCCCTATATTTACTTCACTTCCATCTAAACTTTCTGTCACCTTCCTTTCATACTCTTTCTTGCATTCTTTCTGATTTCATCTTCTTGGTTGTCAACACTTTTACTTCTCAATTCTTCCTTACACAAAGCCTCCACTTCTCCCTGACCCTCATCTTTGCAAGAACTGCAAAATGGTCAAATTCTTCAAAGAATCTTCTCAAACTCTAGCATCTAAAGCAGCCTTTCTCATCCTTTCATCCTATGCTACATGGCCAATCAAACCCTTTTGCCCTTCTCTTTCATCATGTCTCATCCATGTGGATTTGTGGATCATCTTGTTCTGAAAATGGTATTTGCAAGGAATAAACCCCTTTCAGCATTCTGTCATACCAAATCTCTCATAAACCCCTTCATTACCTTCTTCATTCCATCTAGTCATACCATATTTCCTTTCAAACAGCTCATTTCTTCAGCCTGGATTCTTGACCTCAGTAACTGATCCCATATCCATGTTTCAGCTGCATAGGTCAGGGTTGGGAGGACTTGGCTATTCCTTAAGCTTTTCTTCACTTCCATACTTACACCTCTACCTTTTATGATTCTGTTAAGGGAACCAGTAACTTCTCCCCTGTCTTGCTCTCTCCCTTGTCTCTCTTTCCACATCACCAAACTTATCCAAGATAGTTCCCAAATACTTAACTTCTGTCACTTCTAGTCTTTCTCCTCCCATATATATCTATGACAGTTTTGAACATTTTCTTCTCACATTATAGGGCTTTGCAAAGTCTATACCTGATACCCAGGCAGGTAGTACTGGTAATATACCTCCCTGGTCTCTGGCTGCCTACCAACTACTATTAATACTCATGGCAGAAACCATCTTACACCCTCCATGTTAGGATTGCTGGTCTTACTTCTTTTGCCTTCATCAAAACTGGACAAGTCAGGGTGTGGTACTTATGTGCACCTGCACCCTGTGGCTTCCAACAGCCTGACTGAACAGAAAAGCAAGACAGCAGCTTGGTCCCATTCCAAGTGGGCTAGTCCTACCATCTCCTTACAAGCACCACACACCTACTCAAATCTACTTCTTTTCTTCCCAAAATATCTTTGCTATCTCTTATTCAAAGAAAGTATGATAACCTCACCTCTTCATCCACTGATAGGTCTTCCTGGTCTTTAGATAAAGGCCTCACCAACAACTTCTATCACTCTTCCTTTCCTTGTGATGGTACTATAGCTGTCCTTCCCAAAGACAAAGCAATTCTTTTTGGTTCATGTTTCTCCTCTAACTCTATTTTGGATGACTCTAACATTCCTTCACCCCTGATGCTTCTCCTACTAATCCTATGTCCCTTATAATTTTTTTTCAAAATGTGCAAAAAGTGCTTCTCTCTCTGGACACAAGCAAAGCTTATGGACCTGATCGCATCCATCTTGTGTCTTGTGTACTAAAAGAGTGTGCCTCCAAACTTTCAACTTCGCTTGCTCATTTATTCCCATTCTGTTAAAAAACTAGAACTTTTCCTTCTTAAAAAATGCATTGGTACATCTCATCCAAAAAAAGGATAACTGATCTAAACCTTATAACTATCATCCTGTTGCTCTGACTTCAGCTACTTCCAAAGTCTTTAAATCCCTCCTCAACTCATAGAGCTTTAGATATCTTGAATCTCATAGTCTACTCTCTGATCACCAGTATGGCTTGCATAAGCTGAGATCTACTGGTGATATCCTTTCCTATAATATTTCTAATGACTGGTCATCATCCCTGAAAGACTACGGGGAATCCTATGTCGCTACCCTTGATATATCCAAACATTTAAGAGGGTTTGGAATCAGGGTCTCATTTCTAAGCTCCCATCTTTTGGCTGTCCTCCCTCACTTTGTTCCTTCATATCTAGCTTTCTCTCAAACCAATCTATAACTATACTTTTTCTCCTTTTCAGTAACGATTTCCTGTCTTCTAAACACAACCAAATGCACTCACATGCTGAGAACTCATCACTGCATTCCTCCACATTCTTCAAATCTGCTCCTTCTTTTCTCACTCGATCTGCATCTCTTCTCGACACAACTTCCCAATAAAGTGAGACTTGGACAGGATATCTCAACAGGGAAGATATATTTTGGTTAAGTTTAAAGCCTTTCAAGACCCTCTTTCTGCCATCTTATCTTTCTATCGAAAATTCCTCACAACTTTCCTCTCCCTTTTCATGCCTCTGTAATTCCACCTTTTGACTAAATGAACATACCTGGTATTACTGTAACATCCACACTATCTTGGAAACCTCTCATTACAGAAATTGCTTAGTTTGCCTCCTGTTTAGATGTCAAAATTTCTTTTCTTCCAAACAGTTGCTATATTTATGAAAAGGACTGATCCATCCTTGTATGGAGTTCTGCTCTCCCATCTAGAAGGTAGTTCTAGCTCTGCATCCAAACTTGACAGAGTCAAGATGAAAGCAGTATGACTCAACTCTCCCATGCTAACCTCAAAACTTGACCCACTTGCCCAATGCTGCAAAGTTGGTTCACTTTCCCTCTTCTATAGGTATCATTTTGGTTTTTACTCCCAAGAGCTGGTTGTTTGTATAGCAGCAACAATAACCAGACCACACAATACTTGGCAACCTACTCCATCACATGATTACTGTGAGGCCAATGGCAGCTCAAGGGTGGACTATTTTTATAAATGTTTCTTTCCCTACACCTCAAAGCTTTGGAACTCTCCATCTTTTCATATCTATCCCTATAACTATTCAAAGGACAGGTTTTTCACTTGCTCCAAAATTTGAAATACTTTTCCTCATTTTTACTTTTTCCCTTTCATTGACCTCTTTATAGCTCATTTAAGGCCAGGCCTTGATGTGGAGTTTTGTCTGTGATTGAAGCTTCTTACCTTTTTTTTAATGGCCTTGCTGCTATATTACTAGTATTTAGAGGGTAACACTTGCATTAACCATCTCATGTGAAGAATGACACATGTGATGAGCACTTAATACTCACTTATATGCAAGAAATATTCAAACTCTTTGGGTAATCATCTCTACATCTACACTCTTAACAGGGTCTACCAACTACTCCCTCCTAATCTCCATTATGTACATTCACTTACACATACATATCCTCAAACTTTGTTGAATTCACTTTCCATTCAATTACTGGAATTTCAATAAAGCCCTTAAAGAAAGAGTTTATGTGCAACCCTCCCACAAAATAAAATCAGTTGGTCACTAACACTTTTCAGGGATTATCCGTTCGTTGTACCATTTCAATGAGCATTTTACAACTTCTTTTTCAGTCAATTAACAACGTACCTAAGGCAAGCCCTTTGCTGTCCCACCACTCCTCTACTGTTGCAAACTTTGACTCTGTTGGCCCTCTTCTTGCTCCACTTGTCACGGCACCTCTCTCCATAATTCCTACATGCTTTGGTACTGATACACCATTTCTGTGCATGGCATCAAGCTGGTTCAAACCTGGTCCCACCTCATTTTCAGAAGATTCTGTTCCCTGCTGGTCAATAATACGGTTCAGCACGTGGGATGGGTAGAAATCCTCAAGCATTATGGTGGCTTGCTTCAGGGCAAGTTTCAATTCTCTGGTTGTCAGTTTGATTTTAGATCTGTTAAATAGAAAAAAGTTTACAGAACCAGTGTTATCTCTCAAACACGTCACCTACAATCAGGTGTGTTAATCTTTTATGTCTAAAGAAAGATATTTATATAACATTTCACATAAAAGAAATGGGGAAACAAAAATCATGACAAAAATCATTCATACTAATATTTATTTATTTTATTTTGCTTTGTCGCTGTCTCCCGCGTTAGCGAGGTAGCGCAAGGAAGCAGACGAAAGAATAGCCCAACCCGCACACATACACATGTATATACATACACGTCCACACACACAAATATACATACCCATACATCTCAATGTACACATATATATACACACACAGACATATACATATATACACATGTAAATAATTCATACTGTCTACCTTTATTTGTTCCCATCGCCACACATGGAATAACAACCCCCTCCCCCCTCATGTGTGCAAGGTAGCGCTAGGAAAAGACACCAAAGGCCACTCAGTCTCTAGCTGTCATGCAATAATGCACCGAAACCACAGCTCCCTTTCCACATCCAGGCCCCACACAACTTTCCATGGTTTACCCCAGACGCTTCACATGCCCTGGTTCAATCCATTGACAGCACGTCGACCCCGGTATACCACATCGTTCCAATTCACTCTATTCCTTGCACGCCTTTCACCCTCCTGCATGTTCAGGCCCCGATCACTCAAAATCTTTTCCACTCCATCTTTCCACCTCCAATTTGGTCTCCCACTTCTCCTCGTTCCCTCCACCTCTGACACATATATCCTCTTGGTCAATCTTTCCTCACTCATTCTCTCCATGTGACCAAACCATTTCAAAACACCCTCTTCTGCTCTCTCAACCACGCTCTTTTTATTTCCACACATCTCTCTTACCTCTCCATGTGACCAAACCATTTCAAAACACCCTCTTCTGCTCTCTTAACCACACTCTTTTCATTTCCACACATCTCTCTTACCCTTACATTACTTACTTGATCAAACCACCTCACACCACATATTGTCCTCAAACATCTCATTTCCAGCACATCCACCCTCCTGCGCACAACTCTATCCATAGCCCACGCCTCGCAACCATACAACATTGTTGGAACCACTATTCCTTCAAACATACCCATTTTTGCTTTCCGAGATAATGTTCTTGACTTCCACACATTCTTCAAGGCTCCCAGAATTTTCGCCCCCTCCCCCACCCTATGATCCACTTCCGCTTCCATGGTTCCATCCGCTGCCAGATCCACTCCCAGATATCTAAAGCACTTTACTTCCTCCAGTTTTTCTCCATTCAAACTTACCTCCCAATTGACTTGACCCTCAACCCTGCTGGTCCTAATAACCTTGCTCTTATTCACATTTACTCTTAACTTTCTTCTTTCACACACTTTACCAAACTCAGTCACCACCTTCTGCAGTTTCTCACATGAATCAGCCACCAGCGCTGTATCATCAGCGAACAACAACTGACTCACTTCCCAAGCTCTCTCATCCACAACAGACTGCATACTTGCCCCTCTTTCCAAAACTCTTGCATTCACCTCCCTAACAACCCCATCCATAAACAAATTAAACAACCATGGAGACATCACACACCCCTGCCGCAAACCCACATTCACTGAGAACCAATCACTTTCCTCTCTTCCTACACGTACACATGCCTTACATCCTCGATAAAAACTTTTCACTGCTTCTAACAACTTGCCTCCCACACCATATATTCTTAGTACCTTCCACAGAGCATCTCTATCAACTCTATCATATGCCTTCTCCAGATCCATAATTGCTACATACAAATCCATTTGCTTTTCTAAGTATTTCTCACATACATTCTTCAAAGCAAACACCTGATCCACACATCCTCTACCACTTCTGAAACCACACTGCTCTTCCCCAGTCAGATGCTCTGTACATGCCTCAATACCCTCCCATATAATTTACCACGAATACTCAACAAACTTATGCCTCTGTAATTTGAGCACTCACTCTTATCCCCTTTGCCTTTGTACAACGGCACTATGTAAGCATTCCGCCAATCCTCAGGCACCTCACCATGAATCATACATACATTAAATAACCTTACCAACCAGTCAACAATACAGTCACCCCCTTTTTTAATAATTCCACAGCAATACCATCCACACCTGCTGCCTTCCCGGCTTTCATCTTCCGTAAAGCTTTTACTACCTCTTCTCTGTTTACCAAATCATTTTCCCTAACCCTCTCACTTTGCACACCACCTCGACCAAAACACCCTATATCTGCCACTCTATCATCAAACACATTCAACAAACCTTCAAAATACTCACTCCATCTCCTTCTCACATCACCACTACTTGTTATCACCTCCCAATTAGCCCCCTTCACTGAAGTTCCCATTTGCTCCCTTCTCTTACACATTTTATTTACCTCCTTCCAAAACATTTTTTTATTCTCCATAAAATTCAATGATACTCTCTCACCCCAACTCTCATTTGCCCTCTTTTTCACCTCTTGCACCTTTCTCTTGACCTCCTGCCTCTTTCTTTTATACCTCTCCCACTCATTTGCATTTTTTCCCTGCAAAAATCATCCAAATGCCTCTCTCTTCTCTTTCACTAATAATCTTACTTCTTCATCCCACCACTCACTACCTTTTCTAATCAACCCACCTCCCACGCTTCTCATGGCACAAGCAACTTTTGCGCAAGCCATCACTGCTTCCCTAAATACATCCCATTCCTCCCCCACTCCCCTTACCTCCTTTGTTCTCACCTTTTTCCATTCTGTACTCGGTCTCTCCTGGTACTTCCTCACACAAGTCTCCTTCCCAAGCTCACTTACTCTCACCACTCTCTTCACCCCGACATTCTCTCTTCTTTTCTGAAAACCCCCACAAATCTTCACCTTCGCCTCCACAAGGTAATGATCAGACATCCCTCCAGTTGCACCTCTCAGCACATTAACATCCAAAAGTCTCTCTTTCATGCGTCTATCAATTAACACGTAATCCAATAACGCTCTCTGGCCATCTCTCCTACTTACATACGTATACTTATGTATATCTCGCTTTTTAAACCAGGTATTCCCAATCACCAGTCCTTTTTCAGCACATAAATCTACAAGCTCTTCACCATTTCCATTTACAACACTGAACACTCCATGTATACCAATTATTCCCTCAACTGCCACATTACTCACCTTTGCATACTTTCATACTGATATAATACTATAAACTTGATCTCAATTTACTCGCCTGTCACTTGACCATTATTCTAATCAGTGAAGCAAAAAAAGATAGTTGGATGATTACAAAAGCTGAAATATGAATACTGATTAAGAAAACCACACCAAACAGCCAACAGATCAATAATCCAGAAAACATCAGTAATTATGTTTCTTACCTTACACTTCCTGGTAAACCCAGTGCCAGATCTCTTCTTCGTCTATCAATCTTTTCTTGCAGTGTTAGGGTCAGGTCACGTATTTCTCTATCTACCCTGTCATAGTTGCCAGTTTTGCCAATGACTCCACTAAAGGGACCAAAACAACGCTGCACAAAGTCCCTAAAAACAAAGAAAAGAGTCTTATAAGACTGATTCAGCATTTGCCACTCTACTCCACATATCTATTCTGATGGCAACACCCCCACCAGCATCCCCTTCTAAGCATAAATACTGGCACCTTAACAAATTGACTCATGTAACATATAATTTCTTTTCTGACTTTCCTTGGGTAAATTACTGTCTCTTATGTGATGGTGCTTCTGTCTCCATCAAACACATAGCAGAATTTATTTTTGTGGGAATGCAAGCATTTATCCCCTCTTCCTCCAAGACAAGCTCTTCATCCAATCCATTGTTCAACTGTTCCTGTTCTGAGGCCATTCAGATAAGGGATCAGGAATGTTGGGCTTGGAAAAACTCCTTCCTCTGGAAACCCATTCAGCTTTTATCACTGCTCATGATTGCTGCAAGCACATTATCCATGCTGACCTCTCCTCGTTATCCACTGATAGGGCTTTCTGTTCTTTCGCTAAGGGTATCTCAATTTCTGTTGCTCTATCTTTCCTTCACTTTTCCATTCTGACAGTACTATAGCTGTCTCTCCCACAGACAAAGCAACTCTCTTTAGCTCCCATTTGTTCTCTAACTCCAGCTTGGATGAATCTAACATTCCTTAACCCCCTGATGCTCCTCTTACTAATCCTATGCCTCTTCCTGTAATCTAACTTTCGAACTATCAGAAAAGGGCTCCTTTCTCTAGACACAAGCAAGGCTTATGGTCCTGATGGCATCCATCACCATTCAGAGTGTGCCTCTGAACTTGCACCTGTGCTTGCTCATCTGTTCCGTTTCTGAATAAAAACCAAAACTTTTCCTTCTTCTTGGACACATGCATTGATACATCCCTTCCCAAAGAAGGACGACCATTCAAACTCCTCTAATTATTGTCCTATTACCTTGATAACTACCATTTCAAAAATTTCTGAATCCCTCCTCAATCCCATATCCTTAAACACCTCAAAAATCACAATCTTCCCTTTGATCACCAGCATGGCTTCTGTAAGGCGAGATCCACTGGTGATATTCTTTCCTACTTCACTAATGTCCTGTCATCATCCCTGAAAGACTTTGGGGAGTCATGTATAGTTGCCCTTGACATATCTAAGGCTTTTGACAGGGTGTGGTATCAGGGTCTCATCTCTAAGCTCCCCTCTTTTAGCTTCCCTCCCTCACCCTGCTCCTTCATATCTAGCTCGCTCGTTCATCTCATCTTGCAAAAACTTCCTCAATAAACTCAGACTTGGACAGGATATCTCAGTGAAGCAGGCAAAATGCCTCCAAGACCCAATTTCTACCCATCTCTCCATCAAAAACTCCTTACAACTCTCTTCTTTCCTTAGACAGTTCTGTAATCCCACCTCTTGACTCAATGAACATACCTGGTATTACTGTAACATCCACTCTTTCTTAGAAACCCTATATTACAGAAAATAGCTAAGTCTGCCTCTAAGAAACTAGGTGTCCTGTTTAGATGTCAAAAGGATAAATAAACTAAGCATGACTCATTTTTAGACCTATACAAGAACATGCATCTGAAGTGTGGTCACCACACTTAACAAATAACAAAGATCTACTACAGTATGTCCAGAGGAGGACAACAATCTCTCCTAAATGACACATTCCTAGTTTTCCTCTTCCAAGGATGTTGGTGAATATTCTGCCAAGGCCCTTGACATCTCTAAAGCATTTGACAAAGCATGGGTACCAGGCCTTGCTTTCTAATCTTCCTACCTCTGAATTTGTGACTTCTCTGCTCTCTAATGCATAGATTCTTTTCTGGTTGTTCCATCACAGCAGTTGTTGATGGAGTGATTTATCTCTCTTTCCCTGCTAATAGTGTTCTTTAGGGTTCTGTCCCATTGCACACCCTCTTTCTTCTCTTTATGAATTATCTATCTTCAACCTAAAACTCTATTCACTCTTACATCAATGATTCTGAGAAGGATGTGAGAAGGAGATGGAATGAGTATTTTGAAGGTTTGTTGAATGTGTCTGATGACAGAGTGGCAGATATAGGGTGTTTTGGTCGAGGTGGTGTGCAAAGTGAGAGGGTTAGGGAAAATGATTTGGTAAACAGAGAAGAGGTAGTAAAAGCTTTGCGGAAGATGAAAGCCGGCAAGGCAGCAGGTTTGGATGGTATTGCAGTGGAATTTATTAAAAAAGGGGGTGACTGTATTGTTGACTGGTTGGTAAGGTTATTTAATGTATGTATGACTCATGGTGAGGTGCCTGAGGATTGGCGGAATGCGTGCATAGTGCCATTGTACAAAGGCAAAGGGGATAAGAGTGAGTGCTCAAATTACAGAGGTATAAGTTTGTTGAGTATTCCTGGTAAATTATATGGGAGGGTATTGATTGAGAGGGTGAAGGCATGTACAGAGCATCAGATTGAGGAAGAGCAGTGCGGTTTCAGAAGTGGTAGAGGATGTGTGGATCAGGTGTTTGCTTTGAAGAATGTATGTGAGAAATACTTAGAAAAGCAAATGGATTTGTATGTAGCATTTATGGATCTGGAGAAGGCATATGATAGAGTTGATAGAGATGCTCTGTGGAAGGTATTAAGAATATATGGTGTGGGAGGCAAGTTGTTAGAAGCAGTGAAAAGTTTTTATCGAGGATGTAAGGCATGTGTACGTGTAGGAAGAGAGGAAAGTGATTGGTTCTCAGTGAATGTAGGTTTGCGGCAGGGGTGTGTGATGTCTCCATGGTTGTTTAATTTGTTTATGGATGGGGTTGTTAGGGAGGTAAATGCAAGAGTCCTGGAAAGAGGGGCAAGTATGAAGTCTGTTGGGGATGAGAGAGCTTGGGAAGTGAGTCAGTTGTTGTTCGCTGATGATACAGCGCTGGTGGCTGATTCATGTGAGAAACTGCAGAAGCTGGTGACTGAGTTTGGTAAAGTGTGTGGAAGAAGAAAGTTAAGAGTAAATGTGAATAAGAGCAAGGTTATTAGGTACAGTAGGGGTGAGGGTCAAGTCAATTGGGAGGTGAGTTTGAATGGAGAAAAACTGGAGGAAGTGAAGTGTTTTAGATATCTGGGAGTGGATCTGTCAGCGGATGGAACCATGGAAGCGGAAGTGGATCATAGGGTGGGGGAGGGGGCGAAAATTTTGGGAGCCTTGAAAAATGTGTGGAAGTCGAGAACATTATCTCGGAAAGCAAAAATGGGTATGTTTGAAGGAATAGTGGTTCCAACAATGTTGTATGGTTGCGAGGCGTGGGCTATGGATAGAGATGTGCGCAGGAGGATGGATGTGCTGGAAATGAGATGTTTGAGGAAAATGTGTGGTGTGAGGTGGTTTGATCGAGTAAGTAACGTAAGGGTAAGAGAGATGTGTGGAAATAAAAAGAGCGTGGTTGAGAGAGCAGAAGAGGGTGTTTTGAAATGGTTTGGGCACATGGAGAGAATGAGTGAGGAAAGATTGACCAAGAGGATATATGTGTCGGAGGTGGAGGGAACGAAGAGAAGAGGGAGACCAAATTGGAGGTGGAAAGATGGAGTGAAAAAGATTTTGTGTGATCGGGGCCTGAACATGCAGGAGGGTGAAAGGAGGGCAAGGAATAGAGTGAATTGGAGCGATGTGGTATACAGGGGTTGACGTGCTGTCAGTGGATTGAATCAAGGCATGTGAAGCGTCTGGGGTAAACCATGGAAAGCTGTGTAGGTATGTATATTTGCGTGTGTGGACGTGTGTATGTACATGTGTATGGGGGGGGGGGGGGGGGGGTTGGGCCATTTCTTTCGTCTGTTTCCTTGCGCTACCTCGCAAACGCGGGAGACAGCAACAAAGTATAAAAAAAAAAAAAAAAAAAAAATCAATGATTCTTCTCTACATATAACAACTTACTTCCACTTCCCTCCTCACTCCAATTCTTAATGGTTTTCTCTAAAGGAATGTACTTCCTCTCTTAATTCAGACCAGTGCAGCAGAGAAAGAAGTCGTAAGATGATTATATTCAATAGTGCAAAAATGCAATCTTTACCAACAGTTCTTTTTAATTCTTACTCATTATTAAATACTGTATTTCAAAACACTATAATAATGCTGCAATATAAATATATTGGACATAACCCAGCCCTCTAATGCATTCTAGGAACCACACATAATGAAAAAATCTGCATCCCCGATGCCAGGGGTGTTGTACTGGTGTCTAATTCACTCTTCTTGCAAGCAGATTATCTATATCTACAGGGTCTTGTTTGCTCACGTATAGTACTGCTCTTTTATCTGAGGTTGCTCTTCCTCCACCTTTCTATTATCCAAGAGTGAAATCAAATATGTAAAACAGACAAAGAGGTAAAAGAAAGTCTAGTCAGAATTTTGTAAATAATAGGAACAGTTTAAGAAATAGAGTGAATAAATAAGAATTTGAACATATAGAGGTTCCTCACTATTCTGGCCTTTGATGGTCCCAACTTCAGTTACACCAGACCATGTGGCATCCATGGTATCAGATTGTGTTTATATGCTGAGTAGTGTAGAGGCCTGAGGAAATGTTACACAAACTTTTTCATTATTCTAATATTCAATACCATACAGAGTTTCCAGAATGTGTCCAAAGAGAGAAGATTCGGTATAAAAAAAAGAAAGGAAACGTGTTCATAAATGTTGCAGATAAATTAAAAATATTGAAAAAATTGAAATTGGCATGGCAGGAGCAAGGACTGTGGAGGAGTTCAGCACACCTAAACAATATCTTATTCCATAAAAACAAGGACAAAATGAAGCAATATACTCTGAAATTTGATGTTAGTGATGACAGTACTGTGCAGGCATTGTCAACAAGAATGACTCTGAAACAACAGAAGGATACACAGTTAGAAAAGACTGTTTGGAGGTGGTGTGTACAGCAGCATGCAAGTCGTATTAGTTGTTTGTGGGGTTGAGCTTCAGTTTCTTACTGAAAGACTTGCTACAATTTAGGTATTCAAAGTTTTGTTGCCAAAGATGGATGGCTGTGGTGTTATCAGAAAAGGAAAAACACTTCAAAAGAAAAACTGTAGCGAGGTTGTAAGTGGTGACATTGAAAGTGTATTATCATTCTGACAGACAATGAATGTGACAGGAATATAATGCCAATGAATATGGGCTCTGCTGGATGTCTTTACCAGAAAGCAAGCAGGGACTAAAGGGACTAAACTAAGCAGAATGAGGAGCAAGGAACGATTTTCTGCTCTTCTCTGGGCAAATGCTGATGGCAGCAATTGCCTGAAGTTTGTAACTGTAGGTACAGCATAACACCCATAAATTTTGAAGACTGCACATACAAACTTCTTGCGCTGATTCACAACCCTGCTAATGCAGTGTTTACACAAGCCATCATGATAGACTTGTTTTGCCATCATCCTGAGGTGAGGAGACAACAAATTAAAGTCTTGAAGCTCATATCTGAAGACATCAAGGCAATTCTATCCAGGATTACACTCCCCACATCATGACATTGAAACATTTTGTGGTTGTGATGGCAAAATCAGGTGCTTTACTTTACCAATCAATACAACCTTGCAAATCCAACCAATGGATCAGGGTATCATAATGGTCTACAAGAAGTACTGTCAACAGAAGTTGTTGGATGAAGTCATAGTGGTACTGAAGGGCGGTGATGATGAAGAGAAGCACATAAAAAGATGAAGAAATTTGGCAAATATCAAGTCATACAACATGAGGTCTGTGATGTCAACTGAGCAAGTACATGGATGGAACTTAAAAGTGTTGATCCTCATCAATTGCTGAAGCTCTTGTTGGACACTGTAGACAAAACTGCTCTCATTTTTTCTCCAAGTATTTTGTCTGTAGATGTAGAATTTGAAAAAGAAGAGGATGAGGAACCACAAGAAAAGAAGAAAAATGTTGAATTCTTCAGATGTGCACATGCAGTTTTACTGTGAATATTTAAAGAGACTGAGAGCCCATTATATGTGAACAGCAGCAGAGACTCATTCTTTGATCTCATTCCAGATCAGGGCCTAAAAACAGCTACACGTCATTTACGGGCCAATCAACTTTTCATGTACCATCTGGTTCTGGACTTGGAAGTCTTAATGATGTCAGTGCAAGAAATTCTGAGCCATGACCACAAATTTTCAACAGTGACTCTGATTAAATGTATTTGTGTAAAAAATAGCAAGTGAAAATATGTAAAAGAAAAAAAAATGAGGACAATCTAGTCTATAACAAAACATTCATAAGAAAAGTTAACAAAGTTGTAACCTTTGTACACACACATATTCTTACTTGGATTTTAAGACATACTGGTAAGGCCAAATTCACCATCTGGACATATCTTTTTCTAACATTATTTCTTTAAAAAAAAAAGGTGGGTCTAGTTGACCTAGAAAGGTCAGTAAGATGCCTGATAACCTGAAAGAGATGGGCTTTTCATCACCTCATGCTGCTTCAAGCTACCACTTGCCTTATTGGTCTTCCTAATTAGACCAGTTCCAGCTTTTCAGGAGGGATGACCTTAGAAAGAAGAAACAAAAGCATCCAGATTTTGTTAACTCAGCCTTGCCAGTATGACTTGAAATCTCACTTGTAGACACATTTTCTCGCTTCCAAGCAAAAAGATGGGCCTTTTCTTCCTGGGACAACATTTTAGTACCCAATGTTTGTTACTGGTAGACGAAAATCATCACCTGGAACAGATACAACTAAGATATCACTAAACACAAAGACAGCAAGTACAAGTTGCATTCTTCAACTCTCAGTTCCATAGAGTAAGTGAGGTGTTAAATTATGTGATCTAACTTCTATAATTGCAGCATGCTGCCGGACATACAGAATTCCCACTGTAAGTGAGCAAGAGGATCTGTTCCACAAATGAAACCTAACTCATGAAAGCTTTATTTCAAAAAGAAATTATATTTCTTTTTATTTCCAGCAACTGCACTAAATGATAGAGTCTACACAGAAGGGAAAGATACATGGTACTTTTGCATGGCAGCAGATCAAATGAATTACAGAAAACATCCTAGAATTAAAAACTTCATAAATCAATGGTAAAAAAATTCCAAGGAAGATAAAAAAAAAGTATCAATAAAACACTGTTAAAGAGCCCAACAAGAAAGAGGGACAGGCTTTTCAAAGTTTTGCTCAGTGAAGTTATAACTATGCAAAAAAGTTATGAAAACATTCAAAAAAGAATGGACAAATGTCTCAAAACTGTTCCAGATGAATAAAAGACAGGTTGCTATGCAATGTTAATAGAAACAGAAAACGATTGCACTGTCAATGAGCTAGGATAGATGATGAACACTAAGTGATGGTCCTGTCTCATGGCAAAATCTCATTGTATGTACTTGCAAGAAGATAGCTGCCCTACTATAGAGTATTTTTTCACAGGTATCAGTCCTAGCTGAGTTAAAACATTGGCAAACTTTGTTAAGTTTTCAAAAATATTTAGCAAGGGGCCCACATTATTCCCCATGACTATCCAAAGTTTCATGGAGTGCAACTCTAGTCCATCTTTTAGATGCCTCTAAGATGACCATCTACATGAGTACCTGTGGTGATGATGATAGAGCAGCTGACTTTCATTAACGCGATGAAGGGTTTCCATGGAGTAGGCTGTTTGCACACAGCCCAAGCAAGTTTCTTATTTATTGGTTACCAATCAGTGAATGCCAAGTTTAGCTAGAACTTGATGCTAAATCTGTCATAAACCAAGCACAATTGTAAACAACAGATTGTAGTTTAGTTTAGACTGCTCCAGGAGGGTCCTTCTCTGAGATCTCTGATAAAATTTCACCCTTCTTCAGAATAACTTGCCTTATTGATTCTTGCAACAATTCATCCTTAGCGTTGTCAAGGGCTGGTCCTTTCACCTCAGAACTACCCACTTTATATTCAAATGGTTAAAGGTATCATCTCCTTTTGCAGAAAAATTTAGGAAGTGATTTCTCCTTTTGTTGTGAACATTAGGAAAGGAGAAGTCTTTCTTTTTGAAAGCACCATTTCATTCAGGCTAATATAGTGAATTCAGCTGTTATTTTGGAAGTAATCTGATTCAAATACGACTAAGTACACCAATTTAATCCACTTCTGTGAAAATTTAGTTTTCATACTTGAAAGAGTTCTTAATGTAACGAAAGACTTTTGTTAAAACCTTTCAAAGAGATGCAAAATATTTTTCCCAAGTTTATGAACCAATCAGTTTGGGAAAAGTATGGGTAATATTTTTCTTAATCTTAATCCTTTCTAAGATCACCAAATGGGATATGAGTACACATAAAGAAAATGTCATATGGGTTGCAGTTACACATGGTATAAGGATAATCATGAGCACAACCTATTTCCTGGGTTTTTGGGTTTTTTCCTAAGCTTAGGCAGAGTAACTAGCAGTTAAGTACTGTTCTAAATGGCACCATCTCCTAAGCTAATGCTCTCTTCTTTTCTGTGCTACTTTGATTTGAAAACTCTCTTCCATCCTCAATTTGGGTATGCACACATTCCCCTTTGTTACTGAATCTATCTATAACTCTGATGCCTGTTCCAATTGAAATTCCCTCATGGGATGGCTGCATCAATAGTCTCCATAACTAGGGACATCCAGTGTTGTGTCTTATTCTTTATTGCCTCACCCTTAACAGGCCACTGGCAGAGGGCAACTCTAGTGCTATGTTTGCAGAGGCTCCTGTCTCATGTTCATACTGAATACTTCTACCTTATGCTCCAACCTACTACTTCTACTTAATGTTCTACCTAATACTCCTGCCTAAATGTTACTGAATCACGTTTGGAAAAAAAATTATTTTGAACGTGCCAAATGCCAGTGACCATGCCTCCCATTTTCTCCCCATTTCTCCTTCCTCTCATCATTCTTTTCAGATTTATTTATCTCCTTTCTAGGACTTTACTTTCAATTTCTACCTGCCTATTACCATCCTCACTAAATTCTACTGAACTCGCAAGTATTTAAACTCATCCACAACAACCTGTTCTTTACCATACAAACAGATCTTACATTATGACCTTCTCACCTTGTAATCATTAAATTCAATGAACTGAAATGCAAGGCTAGGATGAGTGATGAACTGATAAAAGTAGTTAGAAAATTTAAGTATTTGGGATTCTTTCTGCCTCATCAACATGTGGATGACTGGCATTCTAACCACAAACATACAATCTCTCCTTATATATTACATTACACAACATTTAAGTCACGCAGCTCATTCTTCGTAACTCTAGATTTTCCTGTGGTTAGCACTGTGTGCTAGCCCTGTCTTTTGGTAAAATGGTAGGAGCAATAAATAGAAGAAGTTGTTAGAAGCATTAGGTAGAAACAGTAGCTAGGAACATCAGGGAGGAGCTTTACATGAAGCAGTCAGTAGGAACATTAAGAACGAGCCTCTGCAAACACTGCACTAGACTTGCCCTCTGCGAGTGACCTGTTAGGAGTGAGGAACTAAAGGCTAAGAAGAGGTGTTGGAGTTCACTTGTTATGGAGACTATTTCTGTGGCCACCCCCTAGAAGGAGTTCCAGAAGGGAACAGGCTTCAGATATATATATATATATATATATATATATATATATATATATATATATATATATATATATATATATATATATAGATATAGGGTGTTTTGGTCGAGGTGGTGTGCAAAGTGAGAGGGTTAGGGAAAATGATTTGGTAAACAGAGAAGAGGTAGTGAAAGCTTTGCGTAAGATGAAAGCCGTCAAGGCAGCAGGTTTGGATGGTATTGCAGTGGAATTTATTAAAAAAGGGGGTGACTGTATTGTGGACTGGTTGGTAAGGTTATTTAATGTATGTATGACTCATGGTGAGGTGCCTGAGGATTGGCGGAATGCGTGCATAGTGCCATTGTACAAAGGCAAAGGGGATAAGAGTGAGTGCTCAAATTACAGAGGTATAAGTTTGTTGAGTATTCCTGGTAAATTATATGGGAGGGTATTGATTGAGAGGGTGAAGGCATGTACAGAGCATCAGATTGGGGAAGAGCAGTGTGGTTTCAGAAGTGGTAGAGGATGTGTGGATCAGGTGTTTGCTTTGAAGAATGTATGTGAGAAATACTTAGAAAAGCAAATGGATTTGTATGTAGCATTTATGGATCTGGAGAAGGCATATGATAGAGTTGATAGAGATGCTCTGTGGAAGGTATTAAGAATATATGGTGTGGGAGGAAAGTTGTTAGAAGCAGTGAAAAGTTTTTATCGAGGATGTAAGGCATGTGTACGTGTAGGAAGAGAGGAAAGTGATTGGTTCTCAGTGAATGTAGGTTTGCGGCAGGGGTGTGTGATGTCTCCATGGTTGTTTAATTTGTTTATGGATGGGGTTGTTAGGGAGGTAAATGCAAGAGTTTTGGAAAGAGGGGCAAGTATGAAGTCTGTTGGGGATGAGAGAGCTTGGGAAGTGAGTCAGTTGTTGTTCGCTGATGATACAGCGCTGGTGGCTGATTCATGTGAGAAACTGCAGAAGCTGGTGACTGAGTTTGGTAAAGTGTGTGGAAGAAGAAAGTTAAGAGTAAATGTGAATAAGAGCAAGGTTATTAGGTACAGTAGGGTTGAGGGTCAAGTCAATTGGGAGGTGAGTTTGAATGGAGAAAAACTGGAGGAAGTGAAGTGTTTTAGATATCTGGGAGTGGATCTGTCAGCGGATGGAACCATGGAAGCGGAAGTGGATCATAGGGTGGGGGAGGGGGCGAAAATTCTGGGGGCCTTGAAGAATGTGTGGAAGTCGAGAACATTATCTCGGAAAGCAAAAATGGGTATGTTTGAAGGAATAGTGGTTCCAACATTGTTGTATGGTTGCGAGGCGTGGGCTATGGATAGAGTTGTGCGCAGGAGGATGGATGTGCTGGAAATGAGATGTTTGAGGACAATGTGTGGTGTGAGGTGGTTTGATCGAGTAAGTAACGTAAGGGTAAGAGAGATGTGTGGAAATAAAAAGAGCGTGGTTGAGAGAGCAGAAGAGGGTGTTTTGAAGTGGTTTGGGCACATGGAGAGAATGAGTGAGGAAAGATTGACCAAGAGGATATATGTGTCGGAGGTGGAGGGAACAAGGAGAAGAGGGAGACCAAATTGGAGGTGGAAAGATGGAGTGAAAAAGATTTTGTGTGATCGGGGCCTGAACATGCAGGAGGGTGAAAGGAGGGCAAGGAATAGAGTGAATTGGAGCGATGTGGTATACCGGGGTTGACGTGCTGTCAGTGGATTGAATCAAGGCATGTGAAGCGTCTGGGGTAAACCATGGAAAGCTGTGTAGGTATGTATATTTGCGTGTGTGGACGTATGTATATACATGTGTATGGGGGGGTTGGGCCATTTCGTTCGTCTATTTCCTTGCGCTACCTCACAAACGCGGGAGACAGCGACAAAGTATAATAAAAAAATAAAAAATATATATATATATATATATATATATATATATATATATATATATATATATATATATATATATATATATATATATATTTTTGCTTTGTCGCTGTCTCCCGCATTTGCGAGGTAGCGCAAGGAAACAGACGAAAGAAATGGCCCAACCCACCCCCATACACATGTATATACATACACGTCCACACACGCAAATATACATATCTATACATCTCAATATACACATATATATACACACACAGACATATACATATATACACATGTACATAATTCATACTGTCTACCTTTATTTTTTCCCATTGCCACCCCGACACACATGGAATAACATCCCCTCCCCCCTCATGTGTGTGAGGTAGCGCTAGGAAAAGACATCAAAGGCCCCATGCGTTCACCAGTCTCTAGCTGTCATGTAAAAATGCACCGAAACCACAGCTCTCTTTCCACATCCAGGCCCCACACAACTCTCCATGGTTTACCCCAGACGCTTCACATGGCCTGATTCAATCCACTGACAGCACGTCAACCCCGGTATACCACATCGATCCAATTCACTCTATTCCTTGCCCTCCTTTTACCCTCCTGCAGGCCCTGATCACTCAAAATCTTTTTCACTCCATCTTTCCGCCTAAAATTTGGTCTCCCACTTCTCCTCATTCCCTCCACCTCTGACACATATATCCTCTTTGTCAATCTTTCCTCACTCATTCTCTCCATGTGACCAAACCATTTCAAAACACCCTCTTCTGCTCTCTCAACCACACTCTTTTTATTTCCACACATCTCTCTTACCATTACATTACTTACTCGATAAAACCACCTCACACCACATATTGTCCTCAAACATCTCATTTCCAGCACATCCACCCTCCTGCGCACAACTCTATCCATAGCCCACGCCTCACAACCATACAACATTGTTGGAACCACTATTCCTTCAAACATACCCATTTTTGCTTTTCGAGATAATGTTCTCGATTTCCAAAGATTCTTCAATGCTCCCAGAATTTTCGCCCCCTCCCCCACCCTATGATTCACTTCCACTTCCATGGTTCCATCCGCTGCCAGATCCACTCCCAGATATCTAAAGCACTTTACTTCCTCCAGTTTTTCTCCATTCAAACTTACCTCCCAATTGACTTGACCCTCAACCCTACTGTACCTAATAACCTTGCTCTTATTCACATTTACTCTTAACTTTCTTCTTTCACACACTTTACCAAACTCAGTCACCACCTTCTGCAGTTTCTTACATGAATCAGCCACCAGCGCTGTATCATCAGCGAACAACAACTGACTCACTTCCCAAGCTCTCTCATCCACAACAGACTGCATACTTGCCCCTCTTTCCAAAACTCTTGCATTCACCTCCCTAACAACCCCATCCATAAACAAATTAAACAACCATGGAGACATCACACACCCCTGCCGCAAACCTACATTCACTGAGAACCAATCACTTTCCTCTCTTCCAACACGTACACATGCCTTACATCCTCGATAAAAACTTTTCACTGCTTCTAACAACTTGCCTCCCACACCATATATTCTTAAAACCTTCCACAGAGCATCTCTATCAACTCTATCATATGCCTTCTCCTGATCCATAAATGCTATATACAAATCCATTTGTTTTTCTAAGTATTTCTCACATACATTCTTCAAAGGAAACACCTGATCCACACATCCTCTACCACTTCTGAAACCACACTGCTCTTCCCCAATCTGATGCTCTGTACATGCCTTCACCCTCTCAATCAATACCCTCCCATATAATTTACCAGGAATACTCTTATCCCCTTTGCCTTTGTACAATGGCACTATGCAAGCATTCCGCCAATCCTCAGGCACCTCACCATGAATCATACATACATTAAATAACCTTACCAACCAGTCAACAATACAGTTGCCCCCATTTTTTAATACATTCCACTGCAATACCATTCAAACCTGCTGCCTTGCCGGCTTTCATCTTCCGTAAAGCTTTTACTACCTCTTCTGTATTTACCAAATCATTTTCCCTAACCCTCTCACTTTGCACACCACCTCGACCAAAACACCCTATATCTGCCACTCAATCATCAAACACATTCAACAAACCTTCAAAATACTCGCTCCATCTCCTTCTCACATCACCACTACTTGTTATCACCTCCCCATCAGCCCCCTTCACTGAAGTTCCCATTTGCTCCCTTGTCTTACACACTTTATTTACCTCCTTCCAAAACATCTTTTTATTCTCCCTGAAATTTAATGATACTCTCTCACCCCAACTCTCATTTGCCCTCTTTTTCATCTCTTGCACCTTTCTCTTGACCTCCTGCCTCTTTCTTTCATACCTCTTCCACTCATTTGCATTTTTTCCCTGCAAAAATCATCCAAATGCCTCTCTCTTCTCTTTCACTAATAATCTTACTTCTTCATCCCACCACTCACTACCTTTTCTAATCAACCCACCTCCCACGCTTCTCATGCCACAAGCATCTTTTGCGCAAGCCATCACTGCTTCCCTAAATACATCCCATTCCTTCCCCTCTCCCCTTTCCTCCTTTGTTCTCACCTTTTCCATTCTGTACTCAGTCTCTCCTGGTACTTCCTCACACAAGTCTCCTTCCCAAGCTCACTTACTCTCACCACTCTCTTCACCCCAACATTCTCTCTTCTTTTCTGAAAACCCCCACAAATCTTCACCTTCGCCCCCACAAGATAATGATCAGACATCCCTCCAGTTGCACCTCTCAGCACATTAACATCCAAAAGTCTCTCTTTCGTGCGCCTATCAATTAACACGTAATCCAATAACGCTCTCTGGCCATCTCTCCTACTTACATACGTATACTTATGTATATCTCGCTTTTTAAACCAGGTATTCCTAATCACCAGTCCTTTTTCAGCACATAAATCTACAAGCTCTTCACCATTTCCATTTACAACACTGAACACTCCATGTATACCAATTATTCCCTGAACTGCCACATTACTCACCTTTGCATTCAAATCACCCATCACTATAACCCGGTCTTTTGCATCAAAACCACTAACACACTCAATCAACTGCTCCCAAAACACTTGCCTCTCATGATCTTTCTTCTCATGCCCAGGTGCATATGCACCAATAATCACCCATCTCTCTCCATCAACTTTCAGTTTTACCCATATCAATCTAGAATTTACTTTCTCACACTCTATCACATACTCCCACAACTCCTGATTCAGGAGTAGTGCTACTCCTTCCCTTGCTCTTGTCCTCTCACTAACCCCTGACTTTACTCCCAAGACATTCCCAAACCACTCTTCCCCTTTACCCTTGAGCTTCGTTTCACTCAGAGCCAAAACATCCAGGTTCCTTTCCTCAAACATACTAACTATCTCTCCTTTTTTCTCATCATGGTTACATCAACACACATTTAGACACCCCAATCTGAGCCTTCGAGGAGGATGAGCACTCCTCGCGTGACTCCTTCTTCTATTTCCCCTTTTAGAAAGTTAAAATACAAGGAGGGGTGGGTTTCTGGCCCCCACTCCCGTCACCTTTAGTCGCCTTCTACGACACGTGAAACCTTTTCAAGTCAATTGGGAGGTAAGTCTTGAATGGAGAAAAACTGGAGGAAGTGAAGTGTTTTAGATATCTGGGAGTGGATTTGGCAGTGGATGGAACCATGGAAGCAGAAGTAAATCATAGGGTGGGGGAGGGGGCGAAAGTTCTGGGAGCGTTGAAGAATATATGGAAGTCGAGAACGTTATCTTGGAAAGCAAAAATGGGTATGTTTGAAGGAATAGCGGTTCCAATAATGTTATATGGTTGCGAGGCATAGGCTATAGGTAGAGTTGTGCGGAGGAGAATGGATGTGCTGGAAATGAGATGTTTGAGGACAATATGTGGTGTGAGGTGGTTTGATCGAGTGAGTAATGAAAGGGTAAGAGAGATGTGTGGTAATAAAAAGAGTGTGGTTGAGAGAGCAGAAGAGGGTGTTTTGAAATGGTTTGGTCACATGGAGAGAATGAGTGAGGAAAGATTGACAAAGAGGATATATGTGTCAGAAGTGGAGAGAATGAGGAGAAGTGGGAGACCAAATTGGAGGTAGAAAGATGGAGTGGAAAAGATTTTGAGTGATCGGGGCTTGAACATGCAGGAGGGTGAAAGGCATGCAAGGAATAGAGTGAACTGGAACGATGTGGTATACTGGGGTCGAAGTGCTGTCAATGGACTGAACCAGGGCACGTGAAGCGTATGGGGTAAACCATGGAAAGTTGTGTGGGGCCTGGATGTGGAATGGGAGCTTTAGTTTCGGTGCATTATACATGACAGCAAGAGATTGAGTGTGAACAAATGTGGCCTTTGTTGTCTTTTCCTAGCACTACTTCGCGCACATGTGGGGGGAGGGGGTTGTCATTTCATGTGTGGTGGCGTGGTGACAGGAATGAAAAAGGGCAGACAGTATGAATTATGTACATGTGTATATATGTATATGTCTGTGTGTGTATATATATGTATACATTAAGATGTATAGGTATGTCAATTGGGAGGTGAGTTTGAATGGAGAAAAACTGGAGGAAGTGAAGTGTTTTAGATATCTGGGAGTGGATCTGGCAGCGGATGGAACCATGGAAGCGGAAGTGGATCATAGGGTGGGGGAGGGGGCGAAAATTCTGGGAGCCTTGAAGAATGTGTGGAAGTCGAGAACTTTATCTCGGAAAGCAAAAATGGGTATGTTTGAAGGAATAGTGGTTCCAACAATGTTGTATGGTTGCGAGGCGTGGGCTATGGATAGAGTTGTGCGCAGGAGGATGGATGTGCTGGAAATGAGATGTTTGAGGACAATGTGTGGTGTGAGGTGGTTTGATCGAGTAAGTAACGTAAGGGTAAGAGAGATGTGTGGAAATAAAAAGAGCGTGGTTGAGAGAGCAGAAGAGGGTGTTTTGAAATGGTTTGGGCACATGGAGAGAATGAGTGAGGAAAGATTGACCAAGAGGATATATGTGTCGGAGGTGGAGGGAACGAGGAGAAGAGGGAGACCAAATTGGAGGTGGAAAGATGAAGTGAAAAAGATTTTGTGTGATCGGGGCCTGAACATGCAGGAGGCTGAAAGGAGGGCAAGGAATAGAGTGAATTGGAGCGATGTGGTATACCGGGGTTGACATGCTGTCAGTGGATTGAATCGGGGCATGTGAAGCGTCTGGGGTAAACCATGGAAAGCTGTGTAGGTATGTATATTTGCGTGTGTGGACGTATGTATATACATGTGTATGGGGGTGGGTTGGGCCATTTCTTTCGTCTGTTTCCTTGCGCTACCTCGCAAACGCGGGAGACAGCGCCAAAAAAAAGAAAAAAAAAAAGGTATGTATATGTGCGTGTGTGGACGTGTATGTATATACATGTGTATGAGGGTGGGTTGGGCCATTCTTTCGTCTGTTTCCTTGCGCTACCTCGCTAATGCGGGAGACAGTGACAAAATATAATAAAGAAAAAACTTTTCAGTAAGTAGCACCATAGTTGAATTAGTATTCAGTATCAACATCCTCCTACATGCATCACAGTCAAGAGAATTATGTTTTCCACCATGAATCAGTCAGATAGTTTTCTAAAGTGATGTAAGATGAAAAAGGGGATGTGTCATATATCTGCTAAAAGATTTGAAAGATTCCTCTCTGAATTAACTATTTCACGTGTAAAGAAAGAAACATATATGGAGCGCCGGTTCTTGTCATTAATAACTATTAGTCTTCATGTTGATATTTGGTGTGTTTCTGCACTTTCAACAAAAACTGCAAACTTTTCAGGTAATTTGCTCATGCAAATAATTATCAGAGTCTCCCTTAATCAGTGTGAACCACCTATTTGTATTCTACTTTGTGAACTTCTATATATAGTCTGTATTCACAGTTTCATTAGTTAACTTGTTCCATTCATCTATAGCTCTGCTATGACAGAAGTGGAGCTTTACATCTTTTCTAACAAGTTTTTCACTTGAATGCTTGCTATGAACTTTAGTTGCTCTTTTGGAGATCTTTCAGAAAACTTTGAATTAATGACACTGTCAAACATATTTAGAAACCTAAAAATTGTAATCAATACTTCCCGTTATTTTTCTCTCTTCCATGACAGGGAGGTCTATAGCATTCATCTATCCTTGCAATTCATCTCTCTTGTTTCTAGTACCATATTTGTTGCACTCCTCTGGAATCTCTGTATTGTAACTTTATGTTTCTTTAAGTATGGTGACCAAACCTAAATTGCAACTTCTTATTTAGGTCTCATGTAACTGTAAATATTTCATTGATCATTTCCTTATAAAAGTACATTCTTAAATGCATGGTAATATCAACCAGCACAGAATGTGCCACCTTAACAATTCTTCTAAATGGCATAATAATGACAGGTTGGGTGCTGTGCGATTACCTCAGTCACAGTAAGAGCAGAAGCACATATGGATAGAATTAAGCTGTTTGGATGAGATAACCTAACATGATTCATTTGCTATTTAAAATGGAAGTAGGAAATGACAAATTGCTATAAATCCAAATCAAGAAGGAATCTTATGATAAGCAGCAATGTGTGTCTTTAAACTGGTATGATGTTGAAAGATGATAATTTTGAAATAAAAGTATATAAATTCAAAACTTTTTCCAAGAGAAGGAACAGAGAATGGGGCAAAATGAGGATTTTCCCTCTTAGGCTCAGTCCTCTGTTTTTAATGCTGCCTCGCTAATGTGGGAAATGGCGAATATAAAAAAACTTAAAACCATGAAAATAATAAAAAGCTGATTAACAACTCACGTGTAAGCACAAAGTGGTTTCTGAATAATTGCTTCCATCTCCCGCTGGTACACTGCTAACTCATCCATTTCCAATCTGGATTCAAAAGCAGCTAATGCTTGCTCACAACATATCTGTAAATGTTGGAGAGTATAAGTTAGGAAAGCAAACAAAAATTAGTTGGATGTATGAAGTCAAAGGGTATCTATACAAATGAAGAGCAACTATATAAAAAAAAGAGGTGTTCGCTTACTCCATCTCTCCCATAGTATCTTTTTCTAAAACCTCATACAGAAGAAGGAGTTCGGAGAGAACTTTTCCTCTAGCCTTTAGTTGTCTATCCTGGACACTACCTTATTAAAACAGAAATAGCATGCAAAACTTTGTGTGAGAATTACGTAGAGGAAGAGATTGAATTATGAGTGATATTTATAAATCTGGAGAAAGCATTCAATGGTGTTCAAATAGATGCTTTGTGGAAACTGTTACAAATACATGGGGCATGTGAAAGTTATTTAATGCAGTAAGTATTTTTTCCGTGGGGAGTAGGGTATAGGTGAAAGTAAGAAGAAGGAGGGTAAGTGGTTCCCAGTAAAGGTGGGTCTGTGCTCAGGTTATGTGATTTCACTAAGATTCATTCCTTCATACATGGATGTAGGGATGAGGGAGGTAGATGCAAGGATCTTGGGGTTAGCAGTAGGTTTACAGTATGTTGGAAGTAGTAGGGGATAAGAGGTAAACCTGTGGTTGTTTGCTAATGAAACAGTTATTTCTTCACATTTCTCATGTTATTCTTTTTCCCTTTCCTCACAAACTAATGAAATCTGTAAATGTTTCTTCTCATCACTTGCATTATCCAACAATATTTTCTGCAGGGTCACCGTGTATATGCAACCAGTAGGTCACTGATTGTGCACATACATTAGTGGTCGTAGGAGTTCTGAGAAGAGCAAAAGTTTTCCATCACATTCCTCATGATGGAAAAGCCTCCAAAAGCTGTTAAAAGTACAAAAAGTCTGCTGGATGTCAATGGCTTTGGAAAGTCATTTAAGGGTTAACTAAGCTTCAGGGTAGGAATAACTCCTTGGAGTCCACCCAAGGAAGATCATTAAGGAGATACTGTGCATGTAAGTGATACCTCATACTGAGCAGCCCGGAAAACTGCTCCAAGCATGTCATTATCAAATTCTAGGAGAAATGACTGGCTGCACTGTAAATACTAGTGCATGCATGAGTTCTGTGCATTTTTGTGTCTGGCAGGATGGGTAAGGAACTTTCTTAAGCCTCTGGCATGCATCCATTCATTTTCCTTACTTTATTTCATGCATGTTGCTTTTCTGTTCTTTTGATGTGAATAGTGAATCTTTTTTCATTAAATGGTCATGTTCTTTTTATACAGTGCATTTTCATACCCTAGAACAGGCCATATATTGGAACCTTGATTCCATCTTTCTGCTAAGGTGTATCTAAGTGACAAGAACAATTAGTGATTGATAACCATGGATGAGTTCTGCTCGGTCAATTTTCTATCCTTACTAATCTGATAATGAAAAATAGCACATCCCCAGTAATGTTTTGAAAATTTCCGGTGCCTAAATAAGGACTACTACTCACTTTAATATTTCGCATCCCCACTTACTCTGACAAACTTACAAGAGGGCCTCTACAAACTCCAAAATTGGTCTGATGCATTATTCATGGAATCCAATCACAGTAAATGTAGAGTAATGAGGATGGGAGACAGTGGAAGAATGTCTCAATCTAGCAGGGTATAAGTTACAGGAATCTGTGAGTAAGAGAGGTATGGGTATTGACATTGTGCCTAACTTGCGACCAGATCTCTATCTCAGGAAAATTGTTAGGGAAACAACCTTCTGATGGCAAATACAGTAAAAATCCAAATATCCAATCAAACCAGGACCTGCAGCAAATCAGATAATGGAGAAGTCAAGTATCTAGATGTTTTTAATAACACTGTATGAAAACAATATCAAAGACATAAAACAGAAAAATGAACATTAATTAATTTTGTAATACTGTGCTGTTTATAAACTTATCAAAACAGGTAATAAAGTTCCTCTTAAGGTATTGCACCATAGAGTCATGTAAAGTGAAGTCTCCACTACAGCTGCCTCACCTACATCAAACTCATGGCATAGTCTAGCCCTAAACTTACATTGTTAATTTTCTGCCTAATATTTTACACTACAGACTTCTATTTCTGTGTAATACTTCTTAACAAAACTGCTGCAGCACTTCCACTGTAGAAGCTGATACTGTAACAGAATGATATTTCGGTCTCATAAAGTCCAATATCAATGAAAGCAACCACCGAGAAATACAATGAGGGACTAGCAATGTTAACGAAAGTAAGTACAAATGCTTGAAGAGCAGCAATTCTGGTGGGTACCTGATGAAAGATTGTAAGACTTCTACTTAAGAGTTTAAAGGTTGGATAACCAGACTTTCAATGGATAACTGGTTGCTGCTAGATTTGGATAAATCCAGAGAGACCATTGGAAAATCAATTACCTGGAAGTTGAATAACCAAACATTTTGTGTATAAGCTTCACATTTAAGTACAAATAGTATAAAATGTTCAGCAAACTATTCACAGAATAAATCATCAAACCAAAACAAGAAAATACTTCCCAAATTTGCACGAAGAACTAACTGTGAAGGTTCAGAGGAGGCCAACAAAGAGGGTACTATACCAGGCTTAGGAGACTCTGGTACAGTGTGAGACTAAAAGCCATATACATCTCCAACACGGAAGGGAGAAAAGCAAGGGGTTACTTGATCATACCCCACATGTTTCTGAACCAGTCTGATGATGTTAGTGAACAATTCTTTGTGAGATGCAAAGACAGAGCAACCAAAGGCCATAACAAAAAGATAAGCAGGAAAGTTGTTAAAAAGATGCAAGGATGTGCTATTTTAGTATCTGAGTAAATAATGAATGGAAGAAACTAAGTGACATTAGAACTACTGAGAGTATGCAGAAGCAAAAGAAAAAGAATGTGTATGATCAGAGAGAGTTCAAAAGATGGGCCCCACAAGTTTAGCACTCCCTCCCAGTCAAGTACAAATAGGTTATTACGAGGTAAACCTGCATTTAGGGACATAGTTATATAATAGGATATCACTGGGATATTGCATTACTATTATTTCTAAAGTAGCTGGGCTCTCTCACTCTAAGAAAAAGATGAGTAAACAAACCTGATAGTAAAAGTTATTATGCAAGCCGGGTCCTGCAATGCGCTTCACCAGGAAACTATCAGAAGCTGGAATCCGACCACGTTTTTTTATTACTGCATGAAACATTACCGTATCCCAAACATGTCTTAACCCTCGGCGAATTACTCCATCTGCAGATAAGACATAAATTACAAAGAGAAAAATGAATTCTGAAATCAAACAATTTTCCTTATCATGTGTTTACCTTTATGACTGTCAGCCCTCTGCATTGTTGTAAAGCTCATTTGGAGAGGAATATTAAACTGAGAAAAGATACAGATTTAAAGTGAAGATGTCATGCATTATAAATCCCCCTGATTTCTGTAACAGACAGATTTAAAGTGAAGATATCATACATCATAAATCCCCCTGATTTCTGTAACAGAGTGATCATTCGTTTACCAAAAGTAACAGGTGGGTAAATTGTTTTTTAGAATGATAAGACATATATGACACTGCCACCCCTAAGGTTCTAATCAAAAACTGGAAATAAAGGTAGGCATAGGAAATTGCTAGGCAGCCTGGATATAGAGAAGTTTAGTGACATCTATGAAGTAAGTCTGTACTTTAGTGGTTGCCAATTTAGACTCCCCTAACTCAGGTAGCTGTCATTTCTTTCTGCCTCACCCATATGTGGACTGCTGGCATTTTGTTCATGAACATACAATCTCTCCTTATCACACATAACATGTGACAACACTTAACTCACACAACTCATTCTCCATAACTCTAGATTTTCCTGTAGGTAGGACTATGTGCAAGCCCTGCCTTTTGGCAAAATGGTAGGAGCAATAGATAGAAGGAAGGAACATTAGGTGAAAGCATTAGGTGAAAAAAATCAGGTAGAAGTAGTAGATAGGTACATCAGGTGGAGCATTATATAAAAGTAATAGGTTGGAACAACAGGCAGGAACATGAGGTAGACACATTAGGTAGAAGTAGTCAGTGGGAACAACAGGAAGAAACCTCTGAAAACACTATGCTAGAGTTGCCTTCTGCCAGTGGCCTGTTAAGGCTGAAGCATTAAAAGCTAAAAAGCAGCACTGGAGTTCACCAGCTAAGGAGAATCTTTTTCCCTTGGCCACCCCCGTGAGGAAGTTCCTAAGTGAAGCAAGCATCAGAGATATAGACAGACAGATAGATACATAAATAAGAAAAGGACTCATTAAGTGGAGAAAAAATTATCCAAACATGGGTATTAACAAAGAATACAAGTCAAAGGAGCCTCCTTAAACTGGGTAAAAGTACACAGTAACATCCTACAGGGATTGGCCTTAGGGTCACTGCTATTATCAGTATATGTAAACAACTTGCTAGAAGGATGGAGATCATATCTTAACATGTATGGGGATGATGCTAAGATTATGACATATGTTGAGAGTCTGCAGGAATGTGATAATATCCAAAAACCTAAATGCTTCAGCTTTAGTCAGATACACTGGTAACAAAATTTAAACTAACTAAATGTAAGTTGATAACTATGGGACAAAGTGAAAGGAAGCTTAATTCTGACTACCATCTTGAATAGACAAATTACAGGAATCAACACAAGAAAGGTTACTTGAGAATTGACAAAGTACCCAAGCTAATCCCAAAACACTACATCAAGGATTGTTAATGAAGTAAATTCTCTATCAATCAGCAAAAAAATTTACTTTAAGTACAGGGACATGGTGAGGGTCATGCAGTAGTTACAGCAAATATCATATTTACAGGATGTGCGGGAAAAGTCTGGTTACCCTTATCCCACTTGAAAGGACAATTGATCAGCCAAAGAAAATTCAGAGGCAAACAACAAAGCTTCTAACAGAATGAGACTAATAGCAAATGAAAATAGCAAATAAATAAAGAGATAAAATAAATAAATAAAAGGAAAGAAAGAAGGAATCAGTGAGACATGGTAATAAGTTTTTCAATAGATGAATCAATATTGAATAATTCATCAAAATCGGAAATGACGGGTTAATGAGAAGCTATAGAAAAGTAAGCAGTATTCAGTCTACAAAAGATGTGAAGAAACGTTTCCATTACAACAGAATGGATAATAACTGTAAGACATTGTGAGAAGAAAATATAAATTCACACCAGTATAAAAGAGATCTTAAAGATTGGACAATACAAAAGAAAGTCTATGAGGTGGGGCTCCATAAGTGTAGATTTCCCCTCCTGTATATAATTGCAAGTAAGCAAGTATTCAGTCTACAAAAGATGTGAAGAAACGTTTCCATTACAACAGAATGGATAATAACTGTAAGACATTGTGAGAAGAAAATATAAATTCACACCAGTATAAAAGAGATCTTAAAGATTGGACAATACAAAAGAAAGTCTATGAGATGGGGCTCCATAAGTGTAGATTTCCCCTCCTGTATATAATTGCAAATAGGAAATCACATTCCTAAAGTGAATATGAATTTATCAGTTTGCTTACCATGACAAACTGTCCAATATTTTTGTTGATTTAGCACCAACACACACAGGATAAAAAAGTTTTCATGATAATGATATTCACACACTAACACCAATGCATACTTGAAAATTTTCATACTCTGTCTTGTCCCAGTAATGCACCATGGTTTGATTAACTTACTCATGTACTCTACTCAGAGCAATGTACATAAACACAATCTAGAAATTTTTTTTTTTTTTTTTTTTTTTTTTTTTTATACTTTGTCGCTGTCTCCCGCGTTTGCGAGGTAGCGCGAGGAAACAGACGAAAGAAATGGCCCAACCCCCATACACACGTACATACACACGTCCACACACGCAAATATACATACCTACACAGCTTTCCATGGTTTACCCCAGACGCTTCACATGCCTTGATTCAATCCACTGACAGCACGTCAACCCCTGTATACCACATCGCTCCAATTCACTCTATTCCTTGCCCTCCTTTCACCCTCCTGCATGTTCAGGCCCCGATCACACAAAATCTTTTTCACTCCATCTTTCCACCTCCAATTTGGTCTCCCTCTTCTCCTCGTTCCCTCCACCTCCGACACATATATCCTCTTGGTCAATCTTTCCTCACTCATTCTCTCCATGTGCCCAAACCATTTCAAAACACCCTCTTCTGCTCTCTCAACCACGCTCTTTTTATTTCCACACATCTCTCTTACCCTTACGTTACTTACTCGATCAAACCACCTCACACCACACATTGTCCTCAAACATCTCATTTCCAGCACATCCATCCTCCTGCGCACAACTCTATCCATAGCCCACGCCTCGCAACCATACAACATTGTTGGAACCACTATTCCTTCAAACATACCCATTTTTGCTTTCCGAGATAATGTTCTCGACTTCCACACATTTTTCAAGGCTCCCAAAATTTTCGCCCCCTCCCCCACCCTATGATCCACTTCCGCTTCCATGGTTCCATCCGCTGACAGATCCACTCCCAGATATCTAAATAACTGTTAGTAATGAAAATCTAACAGACTACAATGTGCTGTACAATGAAATACTGAACACTGAAAAAATGTGAGAAAAATCAGCAAGGTTTCTAATCCACTTTCCATCTTGGGAAAGAAATACAACTGTAGTGAAATGGTTAAAATGTAGCAGGTAATAGCAGACCAGTGGTATTCACATATGGTGGCCAAAAGAGTTTCTTTACCTTTCATGGGCTAATGAACACAAAACTTGGCACCTTACAAATATTCTTGTCTAAATGAGCCTTAAAAGGATGCAAAAAGGTAAGCATCATGACCAAAAAAGAGAGTACAAAAAAATCAAGCAAGTATCTTATACAGATTATCTATATTCATAAGATAACAAGCCACACCTCACACATGCAGCAGATTTAATCAATATCACAACACCATGAATAACCTATTTCCATACTTACAAACAACAAAGACAATATACTTACATAATAAAATACTGGCAGCTAAAACTGGACAAGCAATGGTTGCTGTCAAAAAAGCAGTAATCGACTGCAAGACTCCAAGAACAATAAGATGTAATCCTATCGCTTGAAGAACTGGACTCCATTTCCTCATTCCAGTTGGAGAATCCAGATCATATAATAATATGCATACAATATGTGTAAGGAGGACACACGCAGGTACCCTGTGGATGCAAAATTTCTTGTAATATTATTACAAATATCTATTAGAATGGTTTGGACATATGGAGAGAATGACTGAGGAAAGGTTGAGTAAGAGGTGGAGGGAACAAGGTGAAGTGGAAGACCAAATAGGAAGTGGAAGGATGGAGTGAAAAAGATTTTGAGTGATCAGGGCCTGATCATGCAGGAGGGTGAAAGGGGTGCAAGGAATAGCATGAATTAGAACGATGTGGTATACTGGGGTTGACATGCTGTCTGTGGACTAAACTAAGGCATATGAAACATCTGGAGTAAATCATGGAAAGGTCTGTGGGGCCTGGATGTGGTGAATAGGGAGCTGTGGTTTTGGTGCATTACACATTACAGCTACAGACTGAGTGTGAACAAATGTGGCCATTTTTTGTCTGTTTTCTGTGCTGTTTCCTTTGAGGCAGGGTGGCAGTAGAAATGGACTGAAGGCAAGCAAGTATGAGTATGTACATGTGTGTACAGTATATGTCTGTGTAATGTTTATGTATAAATATATATGTATATGTACGTATGTATTTGTATGTGTATTGGTGTTTATGTATATCTTTCTTTCCTTCATACTATTCGCCATTTCCCGCGATAGCGAGGTAGCATTAAGAACAGAGGATATATATATATATATATATATATATATGCATATGCAAAACCTTCTCTCCACTGTGAAGATATATATGCACAATCACTGCTGGAAAGAGAAAATAAAAACAGTAAGTACTTCCAATTAATACACCCTCAAACAGAGTGAGGGAGATATAAGTGTTGAGGTCCTTAAAAGTACAGAGATAGCAGTGAAGAAGGGCTTCATTAATCCCCATGGAATGCAGGAGGGCACTAATTATGTGACCTAACATCTGACTTTCCTCTCCTTACATTGTGTGTGGACAGGGTTATTCTGGTGGATACTTAATAATCATTTCAGTAAACAGTCTATCACATTCATCATGTTTCATCTCCGGCACATTTGGTCATAAGGTAAATATGCCCTTTGGCCATTTCAAATGTGACAAACTGTTAACTGAAATTATTATTAAGAGCTATCCACCAGGTCACATAATTAGTGCCCACCTGCACTCACAGAGATTAATGAAGCCCTGCCTCACTGCTACCTCTGCGCTTTTAAGGTCCTCGACACTTGTATCTTTCTTCGTCTATTTCCTGGCACTACCTCGCTAAAACAGGAAATGGTGATCAAGCAAAATATATGAAAAAATAGATACATTACACATGACAGCTAAAGACTTCAGTGAGGTAGCATCAGTAACAAATGAAGATATGACCTCATTCACTCACAACCAGTCTTAAGCTGACATGTTCAATGCACTGAAACCACAAACCCAATCCCAATCCCAAAAATAGATAAATTACACATGACAGCTAGAGACATCAGTGAGGTAGCATCAGTAACAAATGAAGATATGACCTCATTCACTCACAACCAGTCTTAAGCTGACATGTTCAATGCACTGAAACCACAAACCCAATCCAAACTATGCCCCACAGAACTTTTCATGAATTCCCCTGACCACTTCACATGTCCTGGTTCAATCCACTGACAGCTTAATACTCCCTGCATACCACAATGCTCTAATTCACTCTTTCTCATAAATGCCTTACACCGTCTTGCATGTTCAAACTACAAGCACTCATGACCTTTTCACTATGTCTTTCCCTCTCCAATTCAATCTCCCCTTTTTCCTTGTTTCCTTCATTTCTGATGCATATACCCTCCTTGTAAATCTCTCCTCAATCATTCTCCCCAGGACATAGCAAACAAAAATGTACAAATTTACAGGGGGGAAGATGAAAATTCAATAAAAAAAAAAAAGTATTTCAACAAATCTTGAAAAAAAAATATCAGCACTATTGTCCTTCAAGGATTTCATTTTTTATCAATCTGGTTCTGACATTAATATTGCAGTGTACTTACCATAAAGGAGCAGCAATAGCAATTGCCATTGAACCCATTGATACCAGTAGACATGTTATGGGAAACACAGTGGTAAGTAGTAATGTACCCACTATGCCTTTCATAACATAATTCCAAGCCCGATTCATGTGCCGCGTCACTCCCTTGCCAATAAATCCTATGGGGAAAAGGGATATTTAAGAAGTGCTTCAGTTCTGCATGAGCATCAATGTACAGACTGATCTACAATATATCAATAGACCCTAACTTTCTTTAACATAAATGCAGAGACTGTCCATTTCTGGGGAAAAAATATAGCATTATTCTTCTGTCATTTTTATAGTATAAAGCATCTCCTAGTCATGTAGCCTCTACCTAACTAAATCTCAGCACCTTTGCTCATAGAAAGTCCCTTTTGAGGTAGGGCACCACAGCAGATATATTTCCAGGTGGTCCTATACAAACATCCCCCTAATATGCTCTGTCACTCTAAGTTCATCCCCCTCCATACACACACACACACACACACACACATACAGCAGGCTTCCAGATGGCTTCCTATCACTCTATTTTTCTCTACCTTGCTCCTATATATTTCCTTTACCAACCCAGGATCATGTAACCTTCCATCATAATTAGACTGCCCCAAGGTATTTTTCACATCTCACCCTGTGACTCTATGCCCTATGTCTTTTCCTCTCTCCAATTTCCCACATCTGTACATTTTGGCAGTTCTTATTCAATGTCAGCCGTTAACATCACAAGCACTCCTTATATAGCTTGTTTCAGCAACCTGAATGCTTGAACTGTTTGATTTATTCCACTGTCCATGTTTCATTCTTAGGACTGGGTTGGCAGAATTATGCTGTCTTTCAGCCCTTTCTTTTGTATTCACATTCATGGTACATTTTTTTTTTAAATATTTTCCTAAGGATCCAAGTATCTTCATCACCTAAACAGCTCCATTCAGATATTCTTCCTTTTCTGTTATATCTGCACTATACTGTACCTTCTTTCATTTTAATCCATATTTGTCAGTCATGTCCTGCATTAGCAAGATTGCACTAGGAAGAGATGATATCAGGCCACATTCTCTCTCATCTACTTTCTAATTGTCATGTGCAAGGCACCAAAACTACGGCCTTCTATCCATGAACAGGTCTCACAGACATTTCCATGGTTTCTCCAGTCCACTGACAGCATGTCACCCCCTAAATATCACATCACTCCAATGCATTCAATCCTGTGCACACCTTTCACCCTCCTCCATGTTCAGGCCCCTACCACTCAAAATATTTTTTACACCATCCTTCCATCCCCAGTCTGGTCTTTCTCCCTTCTCCTCTTCCACTCCACTTCCAACACATATATTGAACCTAAATACTAACATTCTCACAGCACTTTCTACAGTTCACAGACCTTATACTTTACAACACAATTTTCACTCACTCTGTATGGCACTGCAAAGTATACCATGTCTCTCTCCCTCTCAAAACTCATCTCCTTATTCCTATGAGGTTTTACCTCCACCTATTTTTTAAACTGTGTATAAAACTCATTTATATTTTCTGTAATTTTTCTTTACTCTCTTCTAACAACAATGAATCATCCACAAAACATCCGGTCACCAACAACCAGGCTTTTTTATCAAACCAAAGCTTTTTTCCCCTCTCTTCCTGTCCTTGATTTCATCTCTCTTACTGTCTCAACTATACACTGAAAATCCGAGATGATATCTTACAGCCCCGTCTTTCTCCTACCCATAACCTCAAAGCTTTCATTCAGCTTAACAAATGCCTGGCTATTTTTTGCAGAAAGATTTCTTACAACCAGTGTTCTTCCTCGTACAACGCATATTTCAGTAAACTGTTCAATGCATTTCAGTTTACTTTATCATATATATATGCCCTTTGTAGGTCATGTGTAATGGAAAAGATTTCTCTTTCATATATACATTTCTGCTACCAGCATCACAGAAAATCTAATGCACACACCTTTCCTACAGCTTCCCTGCTTTTATCCTGCACTCAAATGTCTTCTTCACCCTCTTCTCTCATACACCTTCCCAGGTAATCTAAACAAATTCATTCCTCTATAGTTTTTACTCTCATCCTTACCACCTTTTTCTTTATACAAAAGCACCAACACTCCTTTTCTTCAGTCATATTTTGTGCATCCATTCTGCTACTACATCATCTTTTCTCTCTAATATTTACAGTTATCCTATCCAACTTCATGGGTACTCTTACATTTTCAAGCAACTTAAAGCTGCTTTTATATAATTTTTAGATGTTTCCTGATTTGGAATTTTCACTCCCCTTCACTCCATCCCTGTGTATGATGCCACTGCCTTACTCCCATCCTTTGATACCAACAGTTCTTTGAAGTACTCCTTCCATCGATTTCATACTTACTCTGATCTAGTGAAAATATTTCACTTCTATTACCTTTCCCCTTCTTTCTTTTGCCACTTCCTTTTGATACATCTTTTTATTCACAAGATACTTACTCAACTTTCTTCTAAAGTCTTCATCTGCTTTTTCTTTGCTTTTTCATTACAGTCCTAACCTATTGCTTGGCCCTTTCCGACTTCACATATTCTTCCTTGTTTTCTACTACTTTCTTTAATTCTTCACTTCATTACATAGCCACCTGCCTATCCTCCTATTTTCACTTTCTTGCCACGCACATCCTCTGCTGCCTTCATTATATTCTCCTTAAGAAAGCACGAACTACACTCCACATTCCCCTATCTATACTCTAGGCAATTTATTCCCGTACCTTTTTCTTGTTTCCTGTTCACTTAATTTCAATTCTGCTTACCTCATCTCCTAATTCTTAGCCTCACCTTCTCAATATTTATGTACCCACCTTGCCCTTATGATCATCTTTGCTGTAACAGATTGTATCTCTTTAATCTGGTGACCTTAGGGCCTGGCCATTGCTGGATAATAGAAAATGCCGGAAAACAGAAATTGACACCTAAGTCATAGATAATGATTTATGCTTATGCTTATTAGCACTAGTACCATCTGCTGCACCTCTTGGATGACATCCAGTGGGGTTAAAATACAGCTAAAAATAAGATACTGACAGGACTGTTAATTACCTCAGATGCAGTGTAAACAGATTTTGGAGTCTTATATGCTGCTAACAGCATCACCCTGATGGCAGATACACAAACTAGTAACTAATAACAGTAGGTTCAAAATATGCTGGACCATGGGAGTTGCCAGACCGCAGAGTGCCAGATTAAAGAGGTACAGCTTGTATCTTATAATGGTCTAAATCCAACGACATTCTCCTCTACCTTCACATCAAATATTTAATCTCTCCTGTTTTTTCAACTATCAACACACAATCTATCAATGCCTTATGCCAGTTCCCTTCTCATATTTTCTCAATGTATATCTATGTATAAGTCTATGTTCAAAGAAGTACCTAAAAGAACATACCTCTCTAAGAAGAAGCTCCCTCATAAAATAACTAACAATATACTGAAAATGTGGAACTGTCAACATGCTCACTCGTAAAGTAATTAATGATATACTGGAAATGTGGAAATGTTAATCTGCTAATCACACAATATCACATGTAAAAATTGGAGAACAAAAAATATCATACCAAAAATATGTGCAGGTTTGAATGTCATAAGGAACAGTGTAAATTTTAAGCTATTTCTTAATTTCTACATAACAGCAATAGCAATATTCTGCAAAGGCTTTCTCCTGTAAATCCAGACACATAAGTCATAAATACCTTGGATGTCACAAGGCAGTACATACAAAACTTTCAATTGGCTATTACCCATAGCTAATGAGAATATAGGCAGACCTGACTCAAAAAAACTACTTGCTGTGCAGAGGGAAAGTATGCAAAAAATGGAAGCTTACTTGTATTTCACAATGGATATGTTAAGTTTAAATTGGATGACTGAAGCAAATCTTAGCAAATGCAAGAATTTTCAGCTTACCAAACATATTTTTCCCTACGGATCTAGGGCTGATGATTATATCTACATCAGGGGGCCACATATTCCCAAATGTTTTCATGATGAAGCATTAATCACTGAGCATATATGGAGTTGTGGGAGTATGTGATAAAGTGTAAGAAAGTAAACTCTAGATTGATATGGGTAAAACTGAAAGTGGATGGAGAGAGATGGGTGATTATTGGTACATATGCTCCTGGTCATGAGAAGAAACATCATGAGAGGCAAGTGTTTTGGGAGCAACTGAGTGAGTGTGTTAGCAGTTTTGATGCATGAGACTGGGTTATAGTGATGGGTGATTTGAATACAAAGGTGAGTAATGTGGCAGTTGAGGGAATAATTGGTGTACATGGGGTGTTCAGTGTTATAAATGGAAATGGTGAAGAGCTTGTGGATTTATGTGCTGAAGAAAGACTAGTGATTGGGACTACCTGGTTTAGAAAGAGAGATATACATAAGTATACATATGTGAGTAGGAGAGATGGCCAGAGAGCATTATTGGATTGCGTGTTAATTGATAGGCCCGTGAAAGAGAGACTTTTGGACGTTAATGTGCTGAGAGGTGCAACTGGAAGGATGCTTGATCATTATCTTGTTGAGGCGAAGATAAAGATTTGTAGAGGTTTTCAGAAAAGAAGAGAGAATGTTGGGGTGAAGAGAGTGGTAAGAGTAAGTGAGCTTGGGAAGGAGACTTGTGTGAGGAAGTACCAAGAGAGACTGAGTGCAGAATGGAAAAAGGTGAGAACAAAGGACTTAAGGGGAGTGGAGGAGGAATGGGTTGTATTTAGGGAAGCAGTGATGGCTTGCGCAAAAGATGCTTGTCGCATGAGAAGCGTGGGAGGTGTGCAGATTAGAAAAGCTAATGAGTGGTGGGATGAAGAAGTGAGATTATTAGTGAAAGAGAAGAGAGAGGCATTTGGACGATTTTTACAGGGAAATAGTGCAACTGACTGGGAGATGTACAAAAGAAAGAGGCAGGAGGTCAAGAGAAAGGTGCAAGAGGTGAAAATGAGGGCAAATGAGAGTTGGGGTGAGAATCATTAAATTTTAGGGAGGATAAAAAGATGTTTTGGAAAGAGGTAAATAAAGTGCGTAAGACAAGAGAACACATGGGAACATCAGTGAAGGGGGCTAATGGGGAGGTAATAACAAGTAGTGATGATGTGAGAAGGAGATGGAGTAAGTATTTTGAAGGTTTGTTGAATGTGTTAGATGATAGAGTAGCAGATATAGGGTGTTTTGGTCGAGGTGGTGTGCGAAGCGAGAGGGTCAGGGAGAATGATTTGGTAAACAGAGAAGAGGTAGAGAAAGCTTTGCGGAATATGAAAGCCAGCAAGGAGGCACGTTTGGATGGTATTGCAGTGGAATATATTAAAAAAGGGGGTGACTGTGTTGTTGACTGGTTGGCGAGGCTATTCAGGTGATGTATGGTTATGGTTAGAGATGCATGAGCATGTTAGAATGCATAGTTGTGTAGCTAGATGTAATTGTTCAGAGATATCATGATCTGAAAAGTATTGAGAATCTGTGGATGATGAGCTATGGAATTGAGTAAGCATGTTGTATCGTGATGATAAGCGCATGGAGGTAGAGTTATGCATGAGAATTGCAGAAGCTGGTAGAAAGTTTGGTACAGTGTAGTTGATAGAAGAAGTTAAGAGTGAATATGTTGAATGGAGCAGGTTATAGAGTACAGTTTAGGGGTTGAGGAGTAAGCAATTTTGGGAGGAGATGTTTGTGTGGATGAGAGCTGGGAAGTGAGCAGTGTTTTTGATATACGGGAGTGGATGTCAGAGAGTAACATGGAGCAGAAGTGGTGATAGGTTTGGTAGGGAGGGGTGGAAGAAGTTTGGATGGGAAGCGGTTGTTGGATAAATGGTTTGAGGACAGTTCAACTGAGAAACAAGGGTTTTGGTAAATAGGGCTGAGAGAAATGGGTATGTTGAAGGGAAAATGAGGAATGAGTGTCAATCTAGATAGTTGGGAGTGGATTTGGCAGCAGATGGAGCCATGGAAGCAGAAGTGAGTCACAGGGTGGGGGAGGGGGTGAAGGTTCTGAGAGTGTTGAAGAATGTGTGGAAGGCGAGAACATTATCTCGGAAAGCAAAAATGGGTATGTTTCAAGGAATAGTGGTTCCAACAATGTTATATGGTTGCGAGGCATGGGCTATAGATATGGTTGTTTGGAGGAGGATGGGTGTTTTGGAAATGAGATGTGTGAGGACAATATGTGGTTAAAGGTGGTTTGATCGAGTAAGTAATGAAAGGGTAAGAGAGATGTGTGGTAATAAAAAGAGTGTGGTTGAGAGAGCAGAAGAGGGTGTATTGAAATGGTTTGGTCACATGGAGAGAATGAGAGAGGAAGACTGACCAAGAGGATATATGTGTTGGAGGTGGAGGGAACGAGAAGTGGGAGACCAAATTGGAGGTGGAAGGATGGAGTGAAAAAGATTTTGAGCGATTGGGGCCTGAACATGCAAGAGGGTGAAAGGCATACAAGGAATAGAGTGAACTGGAATGATGTGGTATACCAGGGTTGATGTGATGTCAATGGATTGAACCAGGGCATGTGAAGCATCTGGGGTAAACCACGGAAAGTTTTGTGGGGCCTGGATGTGGAAAGGGAGCTGTGGTTTCAGTGCATTACACATGACAGCTAAAGACTGAGTGTGAAAGAATGTGGCCTTTGTTGTTTTCTCCTAGCACTACCTCACGTGCGGGTGGGGGGGAGGGGGGTGATATTTCATGTGTGGCGGGGTGACGAAGGGAATGAATAAAGGCAGCAAGTATGAATTAAGTATATGTGTATATGTCTGTGTATGCATATATATGAATATGTTGAAATGTATAAGTATGTATATGTGCATGTGTGGAAGTGTATGTATATACATGTGTATATGGGTGAGTTGGGCCATTCTTTCATCTGTTTCCTTGCGTTACCTCACAAATGTGGGAGACAGCGACAAAGTATAATAAATAAATGAATAAATATGGATATGTGTGTGGTCAATGAATTCTATTGTACAGATAATCTTAACAGTAACCAGTGTCTATATATTTTGGAATAAACATCGCATCTGCTTATACAGTGAAACGGTTAAAGTCTAAAAGGGTATCACTGCAAATGAATAAGAAGTGCCAGCTAGTCAGGGTGAGTCCAGCAGAAGGCAAATGCCACCCCAGGCATTTGGTCAAAGGGGAGATGAGTCTTGGGTATACATGGGAACACCCACATCACCTTGTAAGATGTTTGAAGCTGCTACCCTGAGACCCAGCAGAAGAGCTGATCACTCTCAAAGTTACTGATACGCCATGATCCAGAACCTCATAAAGCCAGTCAGTGACACTTTGGGATAACCACGTGATTCCTGTCTCTGTAAATTGAGTATACATATCTAGCCAAGCAACCGTGAGTGCCAAGCATGTGCCCCTATCCCATATGCCAGTCCCATACACCAATCCTGATTCCTGCTCAGGAGCAAAACTATAGCTCCCCAGTATTCCATTCAATGAAAGAGCCTACCAGCCATAACATACCTATGTCAATTCACCGGATTGTCACATAGACAAGTGAATGTGTGTGTTCATGTCTTTCTGGGCATTCCCCAGCTGCCTGAGGAGTGCCAAACCATCTTTCCAGCCTGTTGGAGCTTTACCATTATCATCGCTCATGAAAGCATGCTTGAAGCCTTTCAACTTTAATTCACATGTGCAGGATATGCACATATTTCTCTCTAGATGATGCAGTAATTAACATTTAACTTGTTGGTGAAGAGTGCCTGGTAATCCTTGGATACGAGTGTAAAAGAGAAGTGCAAATTTTGCCGAATCTCTTGTTGCTGCTTAGCATGTGAGGTGCTGGTACAGCTCACTTTCCACATGCAGGTACATACTCAAGCTTCAGGAAATGAGTGTGCATGTGAAGGATTCAAGATCACCTAGGAACAAGATTATTGTAAGTATAATCTCTGCACCACATCCACATCAACTTAAATTCTTGACAAGTGCATGGGTGATGTTTCTGAATATATGTTTTAAAACTATCACACTTGTCTCATAACTGACAATAACAGTCTTATATGGGAGAGATACATGTTCAAACATTTTCTAAGTGAGTATAGAAGTAACTGTATGTACAAAACTATCTTACATGTATTTTTTCTATTTAACATACTAAAGCAGACTCATGCTTAGTATTAGTGATGTCTGGACAGGAATCTATAAATTGACAGGAACCAATAAACTGACTATGGACAATTTTGCTGGAATTGCAAAGTTTTAGCCTGGATTGGGTTTAAACTGAGGTACTCGCAAACTTCTGAGAGTTGTTATACAATTTTGTGAATTAAGGGACTAATCTTAAGTATCCCAGATAACTGTCACATGCTGTAAGGATTTTCATCCTGGCACCAGCTAATCAAAAAAGCTAGTGTGTAGTGTGCACTTAGTATGTAGCAGCTGTTTCACCATCATAAAGAAGATTTTCCATGTAAATAAGTCCATGAGACTTATGGACAATTCCACAGGAAATGCTTGAGAGTGAGTTAGCCATTGGGTATGAAGAGATACTGCTTCAACATTAGGAGACAAAGAGGCAGCATCAGTATGAATCAATCATGGCAACTGTGAATGGCAAGTTGCAGGAGGCTGCATCCCTGCAAGCACATGAGATTATTATTCAGCTGCAGTATGTTGATGAAGAGGTAGCTTATCACAGCAATGTACAGCTGGCTCAAGCCCAAGCTCAACAAACTCCTAGCCTCGTTTCTAGATAAGAAAAGAATGAAATGTGATCAATGAACTGACTATAATTACAAACTGAAGTGAAGTCTATAAAGACAGTAATACAGAGACAAACACAGAAATATTGCATATATTCAACTGTCTATATTTACCCCAGGACCTCTTTCTGAAGGAGTCCTGGTGTTACCCGACACCTTTTCCAGGAGCTCCTGCAGCCCAAGGCTGCACTGCACTCAGTAAAAGGGATCTGATGACCTTTGAAACAAGAAGCAATCTGAGGAGACAGATGGAATGATGCTGTCTTCCCAAACGTGAGCTTTCTTTTACAGTGTAACCTTAAGCAGACAGAGTAATAGATACCTAGAGAAAGAACACAATGAATTAGTAAATTACAGAAAAGAAGAAACTACTTCCAATAAGTAATGAAGAAGAGATCTTGGTGAAAAAATAAAGAACCTTGATGAAGAATTAATGAAATCCCATTGCAGACAATATAAAATGAATAAAAAAAAGTAATACAAAACATGGAAAGGGATCCTGAACTATCATTCTATGAACAAAGCGACAACAAAAAAAATCTGAGGCTTGACCCCTTAGAGTGGAAAAAGTACAGTAATAACCCCCAAAAGTATGCAAAATGGTATTTGACACACCCATCAGTATTCAACTCACTGAATGAAAAGTTATATGATGAACTGTTTAACTAACATGATGAAAATGCAAAAGTGCAATCAGAGATACAGAGATATCAAAAAAAGGAAAAAAAGGAAACAAAAGATCAGCTTCAAAAGAGCTAAGGTCTCAGACCAGATGGAATTCTAGCCATCCTCCTAAAGAAGGTAAAATATCACAAGCAAAGCTGATATCACCGGTGAAACAAAGCTTGACAACAACAAAATAGCAGATGTTCACAAAATTTGCATACATATATAAAATATTTATTTATCTATCTATTCATTTTACTATGTCGCTGTCTCCCGCATTAGCAAGATAGCACAAGGAAACAGACGAAAGAATGGCCCAACCCACCCATATACACATGTATATACATACACGTCCACACACAGCACATATACATATCTATACATCTCAATGTATACATATATGTACACACACAGATGTATACATATATACACATATACATAATTCACACCGTCTGCCCTTATTCATTCCCGTCGCCACCCCGCCACACATGAAATGAAAACCCCCTCCCCCTGCATATGTGGGAGGTAGCACTAGGAAAAGACAACAAAGGCCACATTCGTTCACACTCAGTCTCTAGCTGTCATGTATAATGCACCAAAACCACAGCTCCCTTTCCACATCCAGGCCCTAGAAAACTTTCCATGGTTTACCCCAGACGCTTCACATGCCCTGGTTCAATCCACTAACAGCTTGTCGACCCCGGTATACCACATCGTTCCAATTCACTCTATTCCTTGCACACCTTTCACCCTCCTGCATGTTCAGACCTTGATCACTCACTATCTTTTTCACTCCATCTTTCCACCTCCAATTTGGTCTCCCACTCCTCTCATTCCCTCCACCTCTGACACAAATATCCTCTTTGTCAATCTTTCCTCACTCATTCTCTTCATGTGACCAAACCATTTCAAAGCACCCTCTTCTGCTCTCTCAACCACACTCTTTTTATTACCACACATCTCTCTTACCCTCTCATTTCTTACTCAATCAACCCACCTTACACCACATATTGTCCTCAAACATCTCATTTCCAGCACATCCACTCTCCTCCGCACAACTCTATCTATAGCCCACGCCTCGCAACCATCTAACATTGCTGGAACCACTATTCCTTCAAACATACCCATTCTTGCCTTCCAAGATAACATTCTCGACTTCTACACATTTTTCAACACTCACAGAACTTTCATCCCCTCCCCCATCCTATGATTCACTTCCGCTTCCATGGTTCCATCCGCTGCCAAATCCACTCCCAGATATCTAAAACACTTCACTTCCTCCAGTTTTTCTCCATTCAAACCTACCTCCCAATTGACTTGTCCCTCAACCCTACTGTAACCTTGCTCTTATTCACATTTACTCTCAGATTTCTTCTTTCACACACTTTACCAAACTCAGTCACCAGCTTCTGCAGTTCTCACCTGAATCAGCCACCAGTGCTGTATCATCAGCAAGGAATGGGATGTACTTAGGGAGGCAGTGATGGCTTGTGCAAAAGATGCTTGTGGCATGAGAAGAGTGGGAGGTGGGCAGATTAGAAAGGGTAGTGAGTGGTGGGATGAAGAAGTAAGATTATTAGTGAAAGAGAAGAGAGAGGCATTTGGACGATTTTTGCAGGGAAAACAAAAGATACCAGGCTTTGAAAAAGAAAGGATACAAACTTTATTCATGGCATTACCAAATGAAATAAGAAATATGCAAGAGACAAGCAGAAAACCATTTGAAAGAAGCCTAAATAATTCGTCAAAATAATACCTAATTAAACCAGGACTGAGAGTAATGTAATGTGTATGTTAGCAGAAAAACAATATCATTAATCCTTTCACTGTACCTTAGCAGATTTCTAGCTGGATGCAGTATGGCACATCAAGCCAAATTTCTGCATTCAGAACTTCAAGCCTTCATGTAATTTCCTCGCTATCACTCCACATTTATCCATACAAGTCTCTAGCAACCTAACAACTATCAATCTATCTAATGCTATCTATGATGCCCATTCCCTCTAAGAACTCCCATCAAGGAGGTGGCCATGGTAAAAGTCTCCACTTATCCCTGCCCTTACATGCCTCCCTTGCATGTATAATTCCATGCATTCTTCCACCATTTCTCTTCCTCCAGTACTCTTCCACTCTATTTCTCCATGTCACAGGTGGTCATCCTCTCATACTAAACCATTTAATTATACAATCATACACTCTCCTTCTAAATTCCCCACCTTGCAGTCTTTCCACATGCCCAGACCATCTCAAAGTTTTATGTTTCACCCATTCTACTACTTCACAATTCATTCCTTTGCATTCCATCTAGTCATATCACATGCCTAGATTCTTGTCCTCTTTGACTCATTCCATGTCCATGTTTTGGCTGCATAAGTCAAGATTGGGAGGATGAAGCTGTCACTTAATCCTTTCCTCACTTCCATACTTACACATCTTCCTTTCATTATTCTACTAAGGGACCCAATGATGCTTCTACCCTTAGGTCATCTAACAATCTTTGCATTTTTCATAGAATCACCATGTACAATTATCTGATTTCCTTTGCTTTCAAACATCTTTTACTAAATCTTATCTCTTTTTTTGTCCCCTCTTGTTTTCCTGTTTATGGGACCCATACTGATACCCTCATTATGGATATCACAGAACCTTATGTAACACTGTGCCATAATCTGGCTGGAATTCCATTCCCCAATTTATGTTCCTAAAATGATGGTTTGGCTCTATTCAAATACCACAACTGAAGCTCCTCCTGAAAACTGGTTTCCTTTATAACTGTTTCATTTTTTCACAAATCAAGAAATCAAATTTGAACACTACTGGATCATTTTTGCTTGTCAGGTATTGGTTTCGTCATTTTTAAATTCATTTACAATTGTAAAAAAATGGAGATGTAGTACTGATGGTGCATCATTCCCAGTACAGCTCTACATAAATATCACACTTGCATTTCCTCTTAAGGATTAGCTTCCTATCTTATTGTTTCATTTCTTCACACACTTAATAGTCAAATTCAAGGACATGATATTTTTCCTGTACGGGCATTGCTTTTTGTTTCCATGCTGCAGTGCGTGCATTAAAATGTCCAGTACTAATAATGTTTCAATCCATATAACTACAAGATGAAAGGGGAGGATCTCTCTTTCCACGTGAATCCAAATGTTCCCAGGGTTTAGGGCTCATCTCTACAATTCTGATTGTGCTTAACAAATTTTCATTAAATATTTTTTTCTAGTCCTCTTTGACAAAGATGATATATGTGTCAGAGGTGGAGGGAACATGGAAAAGCAGAAGACCAAGTGATTGGGGTGAGGTGTGCAAGAAACGGAGCAAAATGGAACAATGTGGTATACTAAGACTAAACCAGGGCAGAAGGTCTGTGGGGCCTGGATGTGGATAGGGTGCTGTGGTTTCTGTGCATCACACATGACAGCTAGAGACTGAGTGTTTTCCTGGTGATACCTCGCTGAAGCAAGGGAGGGTGATGCTGTTTCCTGAGGGTCAGGGGGAGCACCAGGAAAGGATGAAGGCAAGCAAATATGAATATGTACATGTGTATAAATGATTATGTCTGTGTATTTGTATGTATATGCATGTATATATGTTGATATGTATATGTATGTATATGTGCATGTATGGGCGTTTATGTATCTATATGAGTGAAAGGGCCATTCGTTGTCTGTTTCCTGGCGTTACGTCACTGACGCAGGAAACAGCAATCAGTATAATGGATGAAGGCAGCATGTATGAATATGTACATGTGTATATATGTATATATCTGTGTATGTATATGTATGTATACGTTGAAATGTATTGGTATGTATATGTGCGTGTGTGGGCATTTATGTATATACATGTGTCTGTAGGTGGGTTGGGCCATTCTTTTGTCTGTTTCCTTACGCTACCTCACTAATGCGGGAGACAGTGATAAAGTATAATAAAATAAAATAAAAAATAATAATAATAATAATAATAATAATAATAATAATATTATCCCTGGGGATAGGGGAGAAAGAATACTTCCCAGGTATTCCCTGCGTGTCGTAGAAGGCGACTAAAAGGGGAGGGAGCGGGGGGCTGGAAATCCTCCCCTCTCGTTTTTTTTTTAATTTTCCAAAAGAAGGAACAGAGAATTGGGCCAGGTGAGGGTATTCACTCAAGGCCCAGTCCTCTGTTCTTAACGCTACCTCGCTAATGCGGGAAATGGCGAATAGTTTGAAAGAAAGAAGAATAATAATAATACTAATAATAATAACAATAATAATAATAATGATAATAATAATAATAATAACAATAATAATAATAATAATAATAATAATAATAAAATTTTTCTAGTTAACCAAATCTTTTTGAAGGATTGTAAATTATGAAAATAATAATGCAAGTTTTGTTACTGTTACTTTTACCATCCTATAACAATTCTTGAAACATTAAGTGGTTCCCTGTAACCCTCAGGAATAATCAAGATGTGATCCCATCTCATCTCCACACAGGGTTTAAAATCCACCTTGTGGTCTATAAATTCTAGGTCCATTCCATTTACAACAGTCCGTCTGTATTCATTTGTACAGTATTACTTTATTCATTACTTTTATATATAATTATTAATTTCAGTTCTTCTCACCCAGTACTTGATACAGTGTGTGTGTGTGTGTGTGTTGTGTGTGTGTGTGTGTGTGTGTGTGTGTGTGTGTGTGTGTGTGTGTGTGTGTGTGTGTGAGAAAAAAGTATTCTGCTCTCTAGTTTCATTTGACTTCTCAGATATCTACTTTCTTTCTTTCTACCCTTGGTCTCTCTCTATCTTCTAAAGAGTTTGTCATTAAATTCTTCATGATAGGTAAGAGCCTATGCCTAACTTGGTACTTCTTGAATACAACATCACCTCTTTTTCTTTCATACTATTCACCATTTCCCGCATTAGCAAGGTAGCATTAAGAAAAGAGGACTGGGCCTTTGAGGGAATATCTTCACCTGGCCCCCTTCTCTGTTCCTTCTTTTGGAAAATGAAAAAAAACGAGAGGGGAGGATTTCCAGGCTCCTGCTCCCTCCCCTTTCAGTCGCCTTCTACGACATGCAGGGAATACGTGGGAAGTATTCTTTCTCCCCTATCCCCAGTTATACAACATTACTATATTACAGTAAAATTTACTGATCTATTCCTTTAATCCTGTTTATATTTTACTCTTTTCTTTATCTATTACTCTCTCAAACTGCATTTCCAAACTCTAATGCCTTTCGTAGTTCCTGAATCCAGTTTTTTCCTTAAGCAACCTTTCTTTCACTGGTGGGATATTATCATCCAAATTGGTCCTAACATCATAATAACTATCTTTCTACCTCTGCTTCACCAATTTTCCTCTCTGTCTGATTTTTCTCATCTGTTGAATAGCCCCTGAAAGATGAACAGCCATTATGATGTTCCTGGTCCTTTCAGAGATTTTCATTTTCACCCTTATGCCCTTAGTTAAATAGGATGCTGTCCATACAAACAAAAAAAATTCTGTTCATGTTTATCTCTATTCATCCATATGTAATGTATACATATCTGTTTCTCTACATAATCTCTATAAAATGTCTTTCTTCTTATTAATCCAACATACTTCTGCTACCATTCATTCCACCCAATATAATACAAAAATATGCTAACACAATCTTACCTGTATCAGGCGTAGTTTCAAAATGGGTACGTGATTTAGAAATGTGTCGCCACAGAGTATGCAGCCGAGACGTTAAAGTAGGTGTTAGTGAGGCTTTACTAGGACACACTGTTCCATTTACCTGTTGAAGAAACAAAAGTTTTACTGATGATGATATAGCAATGGGTTTCACTATAATAATCATGAAAATATTAATGGGTATGCTTGAAGGAATAGTAGTCCCAACAATATCATACAGTTGCGAGATATAAGATATAGATAGGGTTGTATGGAGAAGGGTGGATGTGTTAGAAATGAAATGTTTGAGGACAACATAATGGTGTGAGGTGGTTTGATCGAGTAAGTAATGAAAAAGTAAGAGAGATGTGTGATAATACAAGGGTGCAGTTGAGAAAGCAGAGGAGGGTGTGCTGAAATGGTTTAGACATATGGAGAGAAAGAGTGAGGAAAGGTTGACAAAGAGGATATGTGAGTCAGTAGTGAGGGAACAAGGAGATGCAGAAGACCAAATGAAGGTGGAAGGATGGAGTGAAAAAGATTTTGAACGACTAGGGCCTGAACATACAGGAGGGTGAAAGGCGTGCAAGAAACAGGGGAATTGAAATGATGTGGTATACCAGGGTCAACGCTCTGTCAATAGACTGAAACAGGGCATGTGAAATGTCTGGGGCAAATCATGGAAAGGTTCGTGGGGCCTGGATGTGGATAGGGGGCTGTAGTTTTGGTGCATTACACATGACAGCTAGAGACGAATGTGGCCTTTTTGTCTATTTTCTTGGTGCTATCTTTGATGCAGGGAGTGGTGATGCTGTTTCCTGTGGGATGAGGTGGCACCAGGAATGGATAAAGGCAAGCAAGTATGATTATGTATTCATATATGAGTACATATATATGCATGAATATGTCTGTGTATATTTTGATTTTTTTTTTTATTTTGCTTTGTCGCTGTCTCCTGTGTTTGCGAGGTAGCACAAGGAAACAGACGAAAGAAATGGCCCAACCCACCCCCAATACACATGTATATACATACACGTCCACACACGCAAATATACATACCTATACATCTCAATGTACACATATATATACACACACAGACATATACATATATACACATATACATAATTCATACTGTCTGCCTTTATTTATTCCCATCGCCACCTCACCACACATGGAATAACATCACCTTCCCCCCTCATGTGTGCGAGGTAGCGCTAGGAAAAGACAACAAATGGCCCATTCATTCACACTCAGTCTCTAGCTGTCATGTACTAATGCACCGAAACCACAGCTCCCTTTCCACATCCAGGCCCCACACAACTTTCCATGGTTTACCCCAGACGCTTCACATGCTCTGATTCAATCCATTGACAGCACGTCGACCCCGGTATACCCCATTGATCCAATTCACTCTATTCCTTGCCCTCCTTTCACCCTCCTGCATGTTCAGGCCCCGATCACACAAAATCTTTTTCACTCCATCTTTCCACCTCCAATTTGGTCTCCCACTTCTCCTCGTTCCCTCCACCTCCGACACGTATATCCTCTTGGTCAATCTTTCCTCACTCATTCTCTCCATGTGCCCAAACCATTTCAAAACACCCTCTTCTGCTCTCTCAACCACGCTCCTTTTATTTCCACAAATCTCTCTTACCCTTACATTACTTACACGATCAAACCACCTTACACCACATATTGTCCTCAAACATATCATTTCCAGCACATCCACCCTCCTGTGCACAACTCTATCCATAGCCCATGCCTCGCAACCATACAGCATTGTTGGTACCACTATTCCTTCAAACATACCCATTTTTGCTTTCCGAGATAATGTTCTCGACTTCCACACATTCTTCAAGGCTCCCAAGATTTTCGCCCCCTCCCCCATCCTATGATTCACTTCCGCTTCCATGGTTCCATCCACTGCCAGATCCACTCCCAGATATCTTAAACACTTTACTTCCTCCAGTTTTTCTCCATTCAAACTTACCTCCCAATTGACTTGACCCTCAACCCTACTGTACCTAATAACCTTGCTCTTATTCACATTTACTCTTAACTTTCACACACTTTAGTGAACTCAGACACCAGCTTCTGCAGTTTCTCACATGAATCAGCCACCAGCACTGTATCATCAGCGAACAACAACTGACTCACTTCCCAAGCTCTCTCATCCCCAACAGACAGCATACTTGCCCCTCTTTCCTCTTTCTTGCATTCACCTCCCTACCAACCCCATCCATAAACAAATTAAAGAACCATGGAGACATCACACACCCCTGCCGCAAACCTACATTCACTGAGAACCAATCACTTTCCTCTCTTCCTACACGTACATATGCCTTACATCCTCAACCACGGAGACATCACACACCCCTGCCGCAAACCTACATTCACTGAGAACCAATCACTTTCCTCTCTTCCTACACGCACACATGCCTTACATCCTCGATAAAAACTTTCCACTGCTTCTAACAACATGCCTCCCACACCATATATTCTTAGTACCTTCCACAGAGCATCTCTATCAACTCTATCATATGCCTTCTCCAGATCCATAAATGCTACATACAAATCCATTTGCTTTTCTAAGTATTTCTCACATACATTCTTCAAAGCAAACACCTGATCCACACATCCTCTACCACTTCTGAAACCACACTGCTCTTCCCCAATCTGATGCTCTGTACATGCCTTCACCCTCTCAATCAATACCCTCCCATATAATTTACCAGGAATACTCAACAAACTTATACCTCTGTAATTTGAGCACTCACTCTTATCCCCTTTGCCTTTGTACAATGGCACTATGCAAGCATTCCGCCAATCCTTAGGCACCTCACCATGAGTCATACATACATTAAATAACCTTACCAACCAGTCAACGATACAGTCACCCCCTTTTTTAATACATTCCACTGCAATACCATCCAAACCTGCTCCTTGCCGGCTTTCCTCTTCTGCAAAGCTTTTACTACCTCTTCTCTGTTTACCACATCATTTTCCTTAACCCTCTCACTTTGCACACCACCTTGACCAAAACACCCTATATCCGCCACTCTATCATCAAACACATTCAACAAACCTTCAAAATACTCAGTGCATCTCCTTCTCACATCACCACTACTTGTTATCACTCCCCATTAGCCCCCTTCACTGAAGTTCCCATTTGCTCCCTTGTCTTACGCACTTTATTTACCTCCTTCCAGAACATCTTTTTATTCTCCCTAAAATTTAATGATACTCTCTCACCCCAGCTCTCATTTGCCCTCTTTTTCACCTCTTGCACCTTTCTCTTGACCTCCTGCCTCTTTCTTTTATACATCTCCCACTCATTTGCATTTTTTCCCTGCAAAAATTGTCCAAATGCCTCTCTCTTCTCTTTCACTAATAATCTTACTTCTTCATCCCACCACTCACTACCCTTTCTAATCAACCCACCTCCCACACTTCTCATGCCACAAGCATCTTTTGCGCAAGCCATCACTGCTTCCCTAAATACATCCCATTCCTCCCCCACTCCCCTTACCTCCTTTGTTCTCACCTTTTTCCATTCTGTACTCAGTCTCTCCTGGTACTTCCTCACACAAGTCTCCTTCCCAAGCTCACTTACTCTCACCACCCTCTTCACCCCAACATTCTCTCTTCTTTTCTGAAAACCCATACAAATCTTCACCTTCGCCTCCACAAGATAATGATCAGACATCCCTCCAGTTGCACCTCTCAGCACATTAACATCCGAAAGTCTCTCTTTCGCACGCCTGTCAATTAACACGTAATCCAATAACGTATACTTATGTATACGTATACTTATGTATATCTCGCTTTTTAAACCAGGTATTCCTAATCACCAGTCCTTTTTCAGCACATAAATCTACAAGCTCTTCACCATTTCCATTTACAACACTGAACACCCCATGTAAACCAATTATTCCCTCAACTGCCACATTACTCACCTTTGCATTCAAATCACCCATCACTATAACCCAGTCTTGTGCATCAAAACCACTAACACACTCATTCAGCTGCTCCCAAAACACTTGCCACTCATGATCTTTCTTCTCATGCCCAGGTGCATGTGCACCAATAATCACCCATCTCTCTCCATCAACTTTCAGTTTTACCCATATTAATCTAGAATTTACTTTCTTACATTCTCTCACATACTCCCACAACTCCTATTTCAGGAGTAGTGCTACTCCTTCCCTTGATCTTGTCCTCTCACTAACTCCTGACTTTACTCCCAAGACATTCCCAAACCACTCTTCCCCTTTACCCTTGAGCTTCATTTCACTCAGAGCCAAAACATCCAGGTTCCTTTCCTCAAACATACTACCTATCTCTCCTTTTTTCACATCTTGGTTACATCCACACACATTTAGACACCCCAATCTGAGCCTTCGAGGAGGATGAGCACTCCCCATGTGACTCCTTCTTCTGTGTATATATTGATATGTATAAGTACATGTATGTGCATGTATGTATATATGTATTTATATGAGTGAATGGGTCTTTCTTCATCTTTTTCCTGGCACTAATGCTGATTCATGAAACAGTGATCAAGCATGATAAATAAAAGAAAAAAATATAATAATAATAATATTAATAATAATAATAATAATAATGATAATTATAATAATAATAATAATAACAACAATAATAATAACTGATGATAATAACAATAACAATAATAATGATGAATATAATAATAGCAATAATAATAAATTATAATAATAGCAATAATAGTAATTATAATAATAATAATAATAATAATAATAATAATAATAATAATAATAAGAGAAGAGAGTGGTGAGAGTAAGTGAGCTTGGGAAGGAGACTTGTATGAGGAAGTACCAGGAGAGACTGAGTACAGAATGGAAAAAGGTGAGAACAAAGGAGGTAAGGGGAGTGGGGGAGGAATGGGATGTATTTAGGGAAGCAGTGATGGCTTGCGCAAAAGATGCTTGTGGCATGAGAAGCATGGGAGGTGGGTTGATTAGAAAAGGTAGTGAGTGGTGGGATGAAGAAGTAAGATTATTAGTGAAAGAGAAGAGAGAGGCATTTGAACGATTTTTGCAGGGAAAAAATGCAAATGAGTGGGAGATGTATAAAAGAAAGAGGCAGGAGGTCAAGAGAAAGGTGCAAGAGGTGAAAAAGAGGGCAAATGAGAGTTGGGGTGAGAGAGTATCATTAAATTTCAGGGAGAACAAAAAGATGTTTTGGAAGGAGGTAAATAAAGTGCGTAAGACAAGGGAGCAGATGGGAACTTCAGTGAAGGGGGCAAATGGGGAGGTGATAACAAGTAGTGGTGATGTGAGAAGGAGATGGAGTGAGTATTTTGAAGGTTTGTTGAATGTATTTGATGATAGAGTGGTAGATGTGGGGTGTCCTGGTGGAGGTGGTGTGCAAAGTGAGAGGGTTAGGGAAAATGATTTGGTAAATAGAGAAGTGGTAGTAAAAGCTTTACGGAAGATGAAAGCCGGCAAAGCAGCAGGTTTGGATGGCATTGCAGTGGAATGTATTAAAAAAGGGGGTGACTGTATTGTTGACTGGTTGGTAAGGTTATTTAATGTATGTATGATTCATGGTGAGGTGCCTGAGGATTGGCGGAATGCTTGCATAGTGCCATTGTACAAAGGCAAAGGGGATAAGAGTGAGTGCTCAAATTACAGAGGTATAAGTTTGTTGAGTATTCCTGGTAAATTATATGGGAGGGTATTGATTGAGAGGGTGAAGGCATGTACAGAGCATCAGATTGGGGAAGAGCAGTGTGGTTTCAGAAGTGGCAGAGGATGTGTGGATCAGGTGTTTGCTTTGAAGAATGTATGCGAGAAATACTTAGAAAAACAAATGGATTTGTATGTAGCAATTATGGATCTGGAGAAGGCAATGATAGAGTTGAAAGAGATGCTCTGTGGAAGGTATTAAGAATATATGGTGTGGAAGGCAAGTTGTTAGAAGCAGTGAAAAGTTTTTATCGAGGATGTAAGGCATGTGTACGTGTAGTAAGAGAGGAAAGTGATTGGTTCTCAGTGAATGTAGGTTTGCGGTAGGGGTGTGTGATGTCTCCATGGTTGTTTAATTTGTTTATGGATAGGGTTGTTAGGGAGGTGAATGCAAGAGTTTTGGAAAGAGGGGCAAGTATGCAGTCTGTTGTGGATGAGAGAGCTTGGGAAGTGAGTCAGTTGTTGTTCGCTGATGATACAGCGCTGGTGGCTGATTCATGTGAGAAACTGCAGAAGCTGGTGACTGAGTTTGGTAAAGTGAGTGAAAGAAGAAAGTTAAGAGTAAATGTGAATAAGAGCAAGGTTATTAGGTACAGTAGGGTTGAGGGTCAAGTCAATTGGGAGGTAAGTTTGAATGGAGAAAAGCTGGAAGAAGTGAGGTGTTTTAGATATCTGGGAGTGGATCTGGCAGCGGATGGAACCATGGAAGCGGAAGTGGATCATAGGGTAGGGGAGGGGGTGAAAATTCTGGGAGCCTCGAAGAATGTTTGGAAGTCGAGAACATTATCTCGGAAAGCAAAAATGGGTATGTTTGAAGGAATAGTGGTTCCAACAATGTTGTATGGTTGCGGGGCGTGGGCTATGGATAGAGTTGTGCACAGGAGGGTGGATGTGCTGGAAATGAGATGTTTGAGGACAATATGTGGTGTGAGGTGGTTTGATCGAGTAAGTAATGTAAGGGTGAGAGAGATGTGTGGAAATAAAAAGAGCGTGGTTGAGAGAGCAGAAGAGGGTGTTTTGAAGTGGTTTGGGCACATGGAGAGAATGAGTGAGGAAAGATTGACCAAGAGGATATATTGGTTTTTTTTTTTTGGGGTCCCCCCCCCCAGAGGTGGAGGAACAAGGAGAAGTGGGAGACCAAATTGGAGGTGGAAAGATGGAGTGAAAAAGATTTTGAGTGATTGGGGTGAGGTGTGCAAGAAACGGAGCAAAATGAACAATGTGTAACAATAAGACTAAACCAGGGCAGAAGGTCTGTGGGGCCTGGATGTGGATAGGGTGCTGTGGTTTTTCGGGCATCACACATGACACTAGAGACTGTTGTACAAAAGTGCCTTTTTGTCTGTTTTCCTGGTGATACCTCGCTGAAGCAAGGGAGGTGATGCTGTTTCCTGAGGGTCAGGGGGAGCACCAGGAAAGGATGAAAAGCAAGCAAACAATGAAATATGTACATGTGTAAAATGATTATGTCTGTGTATTTGTATGTATATGCATGTATATATGTTGATATGTATATGTATGTATATGTGCATGTATGGGCGTTTATGTATCTATATGAGTGAAAGGGCCATTCGTTGTCTGTTTCCTGGCGTTACGTCACTGACGCAGGAAACAGCAATCAGTATAATGGATGAAGGCGGCATGTATGAATATGTACATGTGTATATATGTATATATCTGTGTATGTATATGTATGTATACGTTGAAATGTATTGGTATGTATATGTGCGTGTGTGGGCGTTTATGTATATACATGTGTCTGTAGGTGGGTTGGGCCATTCTTTTGTCTGTTTCCTTACGCTACCTCACTAATGCGGGAGACAGTGATAAAGTATAATAAAATAAAATAAAAAATAATAATAATAATAATAATAATAATAATAATAATAATAATAATAATAATAATAATAATATTATCCCTGGGGATAGGGGAGAAGGAATACTTCCCACGTATTCCCTGCGTGTCGTAGAAGGCGACTAAAAGGGGAGGGAGCGGGGGGCTGGAAATCCTCCCCTCTCGTTTTTTTTTTAATTTTCCAAAAGAAGGAACAGAGAATTGGGCCAGGTGAGGGTATTCCCTCAAGGCCCAGTCCTCTGTTTTTAACGCTACCTCGCTAATGCGGGAAATGGCGAATAGTTTGAAAGAAAGAAGAATAATAATAATAACAATAATAATAATAATGATAATAATAATAATAATAATAATAATAATAATAATAATAATAATAATAATAATAATAATAATAATAAAATTTTTCTAGTTAACCAAATCTTTTTGAAGGATTGTAAATTATGAAAATAATAATGCAAGTTTTGTTACTGTTACTTTTACCATCCTATAACAATTCTTGAAACATTAAGTGGTTCCCTGTAACCCTCAGGAATAATCAAGATGTGATCCCATCTCATCTCCACACAGGGTTTAAAATCCACCTTGTGGTCTATAAATTCTAGGTCCATTCCATTTACAACAGTCCGTCTGTATTCATTTGTACAGTATTACTTTATTCATTACTTTTATATATAATTATTAATTTCAGTTCTTCTCACCCAGTACTTGATACAGTGTGTGTGTGTGTGTGTTGTGTGTGTGTGTGTGTGTGTGTGTGTGTGTGTGTGTGTGTGTGTGTGTGAGAAAAAAGTATTCTGCTCTCTAGTTTCATTTGACTTCTCAGATATCTACTTTCTTTCTTTCTACCCTTGGTCTCTCTCTATCTTCTAAAGAGTTTGTCATTAAATTCTTCATGATAGGTAAGAGCCTATGCCTAACTTGGTACTTCTTGAATACAACATCACCTCTTTTTCTTTCATACTATTCACCATTTCCCACATTAGCAAGGTAGCATTAAGAAAAGAGGACTGGGCCTTTGAGGGAATATCTTCACCTGGCCCCCTTCTCTGTTCCTTCTTTTGGAAAATGAAAAAAAAACGAGAGGGGAGGATTTCCAGGCTCCTGCTCCCTCCCCTTTCAGTCGCCTTCTACGACATGCAGGGAATACGTGGGAAGTATTCTTTCTCCCCTATCCCCAGTTATACAACATTACTATATTACAGTAAAATTTACTGATCTATTCCTTTAATCCTGTTTATATTTTACTCTTTTCTTTATCTATTACTCTCTCAAACTGCATTTCCAAACTCTAATGCCTTTCATAGTTCCTGAATCCAGTTTTTTCCTTAAGCAACCTTTCTTCCACTGGTGGGATATTATCATCCAAATTGGTCCTAACATCATAATAACTATCTTTCTACCTCTGCTTCACCAATTTTCCTCTCTGTCTGATTTTTCTCATCTGTTGAATAGCCCCTGAAAGATGAACAGCCATTATGATGTTCCTGGTCCTTTCAGAGATTTTCATTTTCACCCTTATGCCCTTAGTTAAATAGGATGCTGTCCATACAAACAAAAAAAATTCTGTTCATGTTTATCTCTATTCATCCATATGTAATGTATACATATCTGTTTCTCTACATAATCTCTATAAAATGTCTTTCTTCTTATTAATCCAACATACTTCTGCTACCATTCATTCCACCCAATATAATACAAAAATATGCTAACACAATCTTACCTGTATCAGGCGTAGTTTCAAAATGGGTACGTGATTTAGAAATGTGTCGCCACAGAGTATGCAGCCGAGACGTTAAAGTAGGTGTTAGTGAGGCTTTACTAGGACACACTGTTCCATTTACCTGTTGAAGAAACAAAAGTTTTACTGATGATGATATAGCAATGGGTTTCACTATAATAATCATGAAAATATTAATGGGTATGCTTGAAGGAATAGTAGTCCCAACAATATCATACAGTTGCGAGATATAAGATATAGATAGGGTTGTATGGAGAAGGGTGGATGTGTTAGAAATGAAATGTTTGAGGACAACATAATGGTGTGAGGTGGTTTGATCGAGTAAGTAATGAAAAAGTAAGAGAGATGTGTGATAATACAAGGGTGCAGTTGAGAAAGCAGAGGAGGGTGTGCTGAAATGGTTTAGACATATGGAGAGAAAGAGTGAGGAAAGGTTGACAAAGAGGATATGTGAGTCAGTAGTGAGGGAACAAGGAGATGCAGAAGACCAAATGAAGGTGGAAGGATGGAGTGAAAAAGATTTTGAACGACTAGGGCCTGAACATACAGGAGGGTGAAAGGCGTGCAAGAAACAGAGGGAATTGAAATGATGTGGTATACCAGGGTCAACGCTCTGTCAATAGACTGAAACAGGGCATGTGAAATGTCTGGGGCAAATCATGGAAAGGTTCGTGGGGCCTGGATGTGGATAGGGGGCTGTAGTTTTGGTGCATTACACATGACAGCTAGAGACGAATGTGGCCTTTTTGTCTATTTTCTTGGTGCTATCTTTGATGCAGGGAGTGGTGATGCTGTTTCCTGTGGGATGAGGTGGCACCAGGAATGGATAAAGGCAAGCAAGTATGATTATGTATTCATATATGAGTACATATATATGCATGAATATGTCTGTGTATATTTTGATTTTTTTTTTTATTTTGCTTTGTCGCTGTCTCCTGTGTTTGCGAGGTAGCACAAGGAAACAGACGAAAGAAATGGCCCAACCCACCCCCAATACACATGTATATACATACACGTCCACACACGCAAATATACATACCTATACATCTCAATGTACACATATATATACACACACAGACATATACATATATACACATATACATAATTCATACTGTCTGCCTTTATTTATTCCCATCGCCACCTCACCACACATGGAATAACATCACCTTCCCCCCTCATGTGTGCGAGGTAGCGCTAGGAAAAGACAACAAATGGCCCATTCATTCACACTCAGTCTCTAGCTGTCATGTACTAATGCACCGAAACCACAGCTCCCTTTCCACATCCAGGCCCCACACAACTTTCCATGGTTTACCCCAGACGCTTCACATGCTCTGATTCAATCCATTGACAGCACGTCGACCCCGGTATACCCCATTGATCCAATTCACTCTATTCCTTGCCCTCCTTTCACCCTCCTGCATGTTCAGGCCCCGATCACACAAAATCTTTTTCACTCCATCTTTCCACCTCCAATTTGGTCTCCCACTTCTCCTCATTCCCTCCACCTCCGACACGTATATCCTCTTGGTCAATCTTTCCTCACTCATTCTCTCCATGTGCCCAAGCCATTTCAAAACACCCTCTTCTGCTCTCTCAACCACGCTCCTTTTATTTCCACAAATCTCTCTTACCCTTACATTACTTACACGATCAAACCACCTTACACCACATATTGTCCTCAAACATATCATTTCCAGCACATCCACCCTCCTGTGCACAACTCTATCCATAGCCCATGCCTCGCAACCATACAGCATTGTTGGTACCACTATTCCTTCAAACATACCCATTTTTGCTTTCCGAGATAATGTTCTCGACTTCCACACATTCTTCAAGGCTCCCAAGATTTTCGCCCCCTCCCCCATCCTATGATTCACTTCCGCTTCCATGGTTCCATCCACTGCCAGATCCACTCCCAGATATCTTAAACACTTTACTTCCTCCAGTTTTTCTCCATTCAAACTTACCTCCCAATTGACTTGACCCTCAACCCTACTGTACCTAATAACCTTGCTCTTATTCACATTTACTCTTAACTTTCACACACTTTAGTAAACTCAGACACCAGCTTCTGCAGTTTCTCACATGAATCAGCCACCAGCACTGTATCATCAGCGAACAACAACTGACTCACTTCCCAAGCTCTCTCATCCCCAACAGACAGCATACTTGCCCCTCTTTCCTCTTTCTTGCATTCACCTCCCTACCAACCCCATCCATAAACAAATTAAACAACCATGGAGACATCACACACCCCTGCCGCAAACCTACATTCACTGAGAACCAATCACTTTCCTCTCTTCCTACACGTACACATGCCTTACATCCTCAACCATGGAGACATCACACACCCCTGCCGCAAACCTACATTCACTGAGAACCAATCACTTTCCTCTCTTCCTACACGCACACATGCCTTACATCCTCGATAAAAACTTTCCACTGCTTCTAACAACTTGCCTCCCACACCATATATTCTTAGTACCTTCCACAGAGCATCTCTATCAACTCTATCATATGCCTTCTCCAGATCCATAAATGCTACATACAAATCCATTTGCTTTTCTAAGTATTTCTCACATACATTCTTCAAAGCAAACACCTGATCCACACATCCTCTACCACTTCTGAAACCACACTGCTCTTCCCCAATCTGATGCTCTGTACATGCCTTCACCCTCTCAATCAATACCCTCCTATATAATTTACCAGGAATACTCAACAAACTTATACCTCTGTAATTTGAGCACTCACTCTTATCCCCTTTGCCTTTGTACAATGGCACTATGCAAGCATTCCGCCAATCCTCAGGCACCTCACCATGAGTCATACATACATTAAATAACCTTACCAACCAGTCAACGATACAGTCACCCCCTTTTTTAATACATTCCACTGCAATACCATCCAAACCTGCTCCTTGCCGGCTTTCCTCTTCCGCAAAGCTTTTACTACCTCTTCTCTGTTTACCACATCATTTTCCTTAACCCTCTCACTTTGCACACCACCTTGACCAAAACACCCTATATCCGCCACTCTATCATCAAACACATTCAACAAACTTCAAAATACTCAGTGCATCTCCTTCTCACATCACCACTACTTGTTATCACTCCCCATTAGCCCCCTTCACTGAAGTTCCCATTTGCTCCCTTGTCTTACGCACTTTATTTACCTCCTTCCAGAACATCTTTTTATTCTCCCTAAAATTTAATGATACTCTCTCACCCCAGCTCTCATTTGCCCTCTTTTTCACCTCTTGCACCTTTCTCTTGACCTCCTGCCTCTTTCTTTTATACATCTCCCACTCATTTGCATTTTTTCCCTGCAAAAATTGTCCAAATGCCTCTCTCTTCTCTTTCACTAATAATCTTACTTCTTCATCCCACCACTCACTACCCTTTCTAATCAACCCACCTCCCACACTTCTCATGCCACAAGCATCTTTTGCACAAGCCATCACTGCTTCCCTAAATACATCCCATTCCTCCCCCACTCCCCTTACCTCCTTTGTTCTCACCTTTTTCCATTCTGTACTCAGTCTCTCCTGGTACTTCCTCACACAAGTCTCCTTCCCAAGCTCACTTACTCTCACCACCCTCTTCACCCCAACATTCTCTCTTCTTTTCTGAAAACCCATACAAATCTTCACCTTCGCCTCCACAAGATAATGATCAGACATCCCTCCAGTTGCACCTCTCAGCACATTAACATCCGAAAGTCTCTCTTTCGCACGCCTGTCAATTAACACGTAATCCAATAACGTATACTTATGTATACGTATACTTATGTATATCTCGCTTTTTAAACCAGGTATTCCTAATCACCAGTCCTTTTTCAGCACATAAATCTACAAGCTCTTCACCATTTCCATTTACAACACTGAACACCCCATGTAAACCAATTATTCCCTCAACTGCCACATTACTCACCTTTGCATTCAAATCACACATCACTATAACCCAGTCTTGTGCATCAAAACCACTAACACACTCATTCAGCTGCTCCCAAAACACTTGCCACTCATGATCTTTCTTCTCATGCCCAGGTGCATGTGCACCAATAATCACCCATCTCTCTCCATCAACTTTCAGTTTTACCCATATTAATCTAGAATTTACTTTCTTACATTCTCTCACATACTCCCACAACTCCTATTTCAGGAGTAGTGCTACTCCTTCCCTTGATCTTGTCCTCTCACTAACTCCTGACTTTACTCCCAAGACATTCCCAAACCACTCTTCCCCTTTACCCTTGAGCTTCATTTCACTCAGAGCCAAAACATCCAGGTTCCTTTCCTCAAACATACTACCTATCTCTCCTTTTTTCACATCTTGGTTACATCCACACACATTTAGACACCCCAATCTGAGCCTTCGAGGAGGATGAGCACTCCCCATGTGACTCCTTCTTCTGTGTATATATTGATATGTATAAGTACATGTATGTGCATGTATGTATATATGTATTTATATGAGTGAATGGGTCTTTCTTCATCTTTTTCCTGGCACTAATGCTGATTCATGAAACAGTGATCAAGCATGATAAATAAAAGAAAAAAATATAATAATAATAATATTAATAATAATAATAATAATAATAATGATAATTATAATAATAATAATAATAACAACAATAATAATAACTGATGATAATAACAATAACAATAATAATGATGAATATAATAATAGCAATAATAATAAATTATAATAATAGCAATAATAGTAATTATAATAATAATAATAATAATAATAATAACAATAATAATAATAATAATAATAATAATAAGAGAAGAGAGTGGTGAGAGTAAGTGAGCTTGGGAAGGAGACTTGTATGAGGAAGTACCAGGAGAGACTGAGTACAGAATGGAAAAAGGTGAGAACAAAGGAGGTAAGGGGAGTGGGGGAGGAATGGGACGTATTTAGGGAAGCAGTGATGGCTTGTGCAAAAGATGCTTGTGGCATGAGAAGTGTGGGAGGTGGGTTGATTAGAAAGGGTAGTGAGTGGTGGGATGAAGAAGCAAGATTATTAGTGAAAGAGAAGAGAGAGGCATTTGGACGATTTTTGCAGGGAAAAAATGCAAATGAGTGGGAGATGTATAAAAGAAAGAGGCAGGAGGTCAAGAGAAAGGTGCAAGAGGTGAAAAAGAGGGCAAATGAGAGTTGGGGTGAGAGAGTATCATTAAATTTCAGGGAGAACAAAAAGATGTTTTGGAAGGAGGTAAATAAAGTGCGTAAGACAAGGGAGCAGATGGGAACTTCAGTGAAGGGGGCAAATGGGGAGGTGATAACAAGTAGTGGTGATGTGAGAAGGAGATGGAGTGAGTAATTTGAAGGTTTGTTGAATGTATTTGATGATAGAGTGGCAGATGTGGGGTGTCCTGGTGGAGGTGGTGTGCAAAGTGAGAGGGTTAGGGAAAATGATTTGGTAAATAGAGAAGTGGTAGTAAAAGCTTTACGGAAGATGAAAGCCGGCAAAGCAGCAGGTTTGGATGGCATTGCAGTGGAATGTATTAAAAAAGGGGGTGACTGTATTGTTGACTGGTTGGTAAGGTTATTTAATGTATGTATGATTCATGGTGAGGTGCCTGAGGATTAGCGGAATGCTTGCATAGTGCCATTGTGCAAAGGCAAAGGGGATAAGAGTGAGTGCTCAAATTACAGAGGTATAAGTTTGTTGAGTATTCCTGGTAAATTATATGGGAGGGTATTGATTGAGAGGGTGAAGGCATGTACAGAGCATCAGATTGGGGAAGAGCAGTGTGGTTTCAGAAGTGGCAGAGGATGTGTGGATCAGGTGTTTGCTTTGAAGAATGTATGCGAGAAATACTTAGAAAAACAAATGGATTTGTATGTAGCAATTATGGATCTGGAGAAGGCAATGATAGAGTTGAAAGAGATGCTCTGTGGAAGGTATTAAGAATATATGGTGTGGAAGGCAAGTTGTTAGAAGCAGTGAAAAGTTTTTATCGAGGATGTAAGGCATGTGTACGTGTAGTAAGAGAGGAAAGGGATTGGTTCTCAGTGAATGTAGGTTTGCGGTAGGGGTGTGTGATGTCTCCATGGTTGTTTAATTTGTTTATGGATAGGGTTGTTAGGGAGGTGAATGCAAGAGTTTTGGAAAGAGGGGCAAGTATGCAGTCTGTTGTGGATGAGAGAGCTTGGGAAGTGAGTCAGTTGTTGTTCGCTGATGATACAGCGCTGGTGGCTGATTCATGTGAGAAACTGCAGAAGCTGGTGACTGAGTTTGGTAAAGTGAGTGAAAGAAGAAAGTTAAGAGTAAATGTGAATAAGAGCAAGGTTATTAGGTACAGTAGGGTTGAGGGTCAAGTCAATTGGGAGGTAAGTTTGAATGGAGAAAAGCTGGAGGAAGTGAGGTGTTTTAGATATCTGGGAGTGGATCTGGCAGCGGATGGAACCATGGAAGCGGTAGTGAATCATAGGGTAGGGGAGGGGGTGAAAATTCTGGGAGCCTCGAAGAATGTTTGGAAGTCGAGAACATTATCTCGGAAAGCAAAAATGGGTATGTTTGAAGGAATAGTGGTTCCAACAATGTTGTATGGTTGCGGGGCGTGGGCTATGGATAGAGTTGTGCACAGGAGGGTGGATGTGCTGGAAATGAGATGTTTGAGGACAATATGTGGTGTGAGGTGGTTTGATCGAGTAAGTAATGTAAGGGTGAGAGAGATGTGTGGAAATAAAAAGAGTGTGGTTGAGAGAGCAGAAGAGGGTGTTTTGAAGTGGTTTGGTCACATGGAGAGAATGAGTGGGGAAAGATTGACCAAGAGGATATATGTGTCAGAGGTGGAGGGAACAAGGAGAAGTGGGAGACCAAATTGGAGGTGGAAAGATGGAGTGAAAAAGATTTTGAGTGATCGGGGCCTGAACATGCAGGAGGGTGAAAGGCATGCAAGGAATAGAGTGAATTGGGACGATGTGGTATACCGGGGTCGACGTGCTGTCAATGGATTGAACCAGGGCATGTGAAGCGTCTGGGGTAAACCATGCAAAGTGTGTGGGGCCTGGATGTGGAAAGGGAGCTGTGGTTTCGGTGCATTATTACATGACAGCTAGAGACTGAGTGTGAACGAATGGGGCCTTTGGTGTTTTTCCTAGCGCTGCCTCGCACACATGAGGGGGGAGGGGGTTGTTATTCCATGTGTGGCGAGGTGGCGATGGGAACAAATAAAGGCAGACAGTATGAATCATATACATGTGTATATATGTATATGTCTGTGTGTGTATATATATGTGTACACTGTATAGGTATGTATATTGTGCATGGGTGGACATGACATGTATGTATATACATGTGTATGTGGGCGGGTTGGGCCATTCTTTCGTCTGTTTCCTTGCGCTACCTCGCTAACGCGGGAGACAGCGACAAAGCAAAATAAATAAATAAATAATAATAATGACATCCAAAAGTCTCTCTTTCGCATGCCTGTCAATTAACACGTAATCCAATAACGCTCTCTGGCCATCTCTCCTACTTACATAAGTATACTTATGTATATCTCGCTTTTTAAACCAGGTATTCCCAATCATCAGTCCTTTTTCAGCACATAAATCTACAAGCTCTTCACCATTTCCATTTACAACACTGAACACCCCATGTATACCAATTATTCCCTCAACTGCCACATTACTCACCTTTGCATTCAAATCACCCATCACTATAACCCGGTCTCGTGCATCAAAACCACTAACACACTCATTCAGCTGCTCCCAAAACACTTGCCTCTCATGATCTTTCTTCTCATGCCCAGGTGCATATGCACCAATAATCACCCATCTCTCTCCATCAACTTTCAGTTTTACCCATATTAATCTAGAATTTACTTTCTTACATTCTATCACATACTCCCACAACTCCTGTTTCAGGAGCACTGCTACTCCTTCCCTTGCTCTTGTCCTCTCCCTAACCCCTGACTTTACTCCCAAGACATTCCCAAACCACTCTTCCCCTTTACCCTTGAGCTTCGTTTCACTCAGAGCCAAAACATCCAGGTTCCTTTCCTCAAACATACTACCTATCTCTCCTTTTTTCACATCTTGGTTACATCCACACACATTTAGGCACCCCAATCTGAGCCTTCGAGGAGGATGAGCACTCACCGCGTGACTCCTTCTTCTGTTTCCCATTTTAGAAAGTTAATGTTAATGTGCTGAGAGGTGCAACTGGAGGGATGTCTGATCATTATCTTGTGGAGGCGAAGGTGAAGATTTGTATGGGTTTTCAGAAAAGAAGAGTGAATGTTGGGGTGAAGAGGGTGGTGAGAGTAAGTGAGCTTGGGAAGGAGACTTGTGTGAGGAAGTACCAGGAGAGACTGAGTACAGAATGGAAAAAGGTGAGAATAATGGAAGTAAGGGGAGTGGGGGAGGAATGGGATGTATTTAGGGGATCAGTGATGGATTGCGCAAAAGATGCTTGTGGCATGAGAAGAGTGGGAGGTGGGTTGATTAGAAAGGGTAGTGAGTGGTAGGATGAAGAAGTAAGAGTATTAGTGAAAGAGAAGAGAGAGGCATTTGGATGATTTTTGCAGGGAAAAAATGCAATTGAGTGGGAGATGTATAAAAGAAAGAGGCAGGAGGTCAAGAGAAAGGTGCAAGAGGTGAAAAAAAGGGCAAATGAGAGTTGGGGTGAGAGAGTATCATTAAATTTTAGGGAGAATAAAAAGATGTTCTGGAAGGAGGTAAATAAAGTGCGTAAGACAAGGGAGCAAATGAGAACTTCAGTGAAGGGCACAAATGGGGAGGTGATAACAAGTAGTGGTGATGTGAGAAGGAGATGGAGTGAGTATTTTGAAGGTTTGTTGAATGTGTTTGATGATAGAGTGGCAGATATAGGGTGTTTTGGTCGAGGTGGTGTGCAAAGTGAGAGGGTTAGGGAAAATGATTTGGTAAACAGAGAAGAGGTAGTAAAAGCTTTGTGGAAGATGAAAGCCGGCAAGGCAGCAGGTTTGGATGGTATTGCAGTGGAATTTATTAAAAAAGGGGGTGACTGTATTGTTGACTGGTTGGTAAGGTTATTTAATGTATGTATGACTCATGGTGAGGTGCCTGAGGATTGGTGGAATGCGTGCATAGTGCCACTGTACAAAGGCAAAGGGGATAAGAGTGAGTGCTCAAATTACAGAGGTATAAGTTTGTTGAGTATTCCTGGTAAATTATATGGGAGGGTATTGATTGAGAGGGTGAAGGCATGTACAGAGCATCAGATTGGGGAAGAGCAGTGTGGTTTCAGAAGTGGTAAAGGATGTGTGGATCAGGTGTTTGCTTTGAAGAATGTATGTGAGAAATACTTAGAAAAGCAAATGGATTTGTATGTAGCATTTATGGATCTGGAGAAGGCATATGATAGAGTTGATAGAGATGCTCTGTGGAAGGCATTAAGAATATATGGTGTGGGAGGCAAGTTGTTAGAAGCAGTGAAAAGTTTTTATCGAGGATGTAAGGCATGTGTACTGGTAGGAAGAGAGGAAAGTGATTGGTTCTCAGTGAATGTAGGTTTGCGGCAGGGGTGTGTGATGTCTCCATGGTTGTTTAATTTGTTTATGGATGGGGTTGTTAGGGAGGTGAATACAAGAGTTTTGGAAAGAGGGGCAAGTATGAAGTCTGTTGGGGATGAGAGAGCTTGGGAAGTGAGTCAGTTGTTGTTCGCTGATGATACAGCGCTGGTGGCTGATTCATGTGAGAAACTGCAGAAGCTGGTGACTGAGTTTGGTAAAGTGTGTGGAAGAAGAAAGTTAAGAGTAAATGTGAATAAGAGCAAGGTTATTAGGTACAGTAGGGTTGAGGGTCAAGTCAATTGGGAGGTGAGTTTGAATGGAGAAAAACTGGAGGAAGTGAAGTGTTTTAGATATCTGGGAGTGGATCTGGGAGCGGATGGAACCATGGAAGCGGAAGTGGATCATAGGGTGGGGGAGGGGGCGAAAATTCTGGGAGCCTTGAAGAATGTGTGGAAGTCGAGAACATTATCTCGGAAAGCAAAAATGGGTATGTTTGAAGGAATAGTGGTTCCAACAATGTTGTATGGTTGCGAGGCGTGGGCTATGGATAGAGTTGTGCGCAGGAGGATGGATGTGCTGGAAATGAGATGTTTGAGGACAATGTGTGGTGTGAGGTGGTTTGATCGAGTAAGTAACGTAAGGGTAAGAGAGATGTGTGGAAATAAAAAGAGCGTGGTTGAGAGAGCAGAAGAGGGTGTTTTGAAATGGATTGGGCACATGGAGAGAATGAGTGAGGAAAGATTGACCAAGAGGATATATGTGTCGGAGGTGGAGGGAACGAGGAGAAGAGGGAGACCAAATTGGAGGTGGAAAGATGGAGTGAAAAAGATTTTGTGTGATCGGGGCCTGAACTTGCAGGAGGGTGAAAGGAGGGCAAGGAATAGAGTGAATTGGAGCGATGTGGTATACCGGGGTTGACGTGCTGTCAGTGGTTTGAATCAAGGCATGTGAAGCGTCTGGGGTAAACCATGGAAAGCTGTGTAGGTATGTATATTTGCGTGTGTGGACGTATGTATATACATGTGTATGGGGGTGGGTTGGGCCATTTCTTTCGTCTGTTTCCTTGTGCTACCTCGCAAACACGGGAGACAGCGACAAAAAAGAAAAAAAAATAATGATAATAATAATAATAATAATAATAATAATAATAATAATAATTTTTCTTCATATCTGTTTGCTGTTTCCCACACTGAGAGGCAGTGCTAGGAACAGATAAAGAATGGCCTAATTTTGCTCACATCCACTCTCTAGCTTTCATGTATAACACTGTACTGAAACCAAAACTGTATACACAGCCAAGCACCACTGACACATGCAGTTTTCACTTCATATGCCCCGACAGCACATCACCCCCTGTACTGTATACCACACCACTCCAATTTACTCTATCCCATGCATGCCTCACACCCTCCTGCATGTTCATTCTCTGAATCCCTAAAGCATCTTTACTCTATCCTTCCATCTCCAATTTGGTCTCCCTCTTCTCCTTGTCCCCCTCTTCTTCTGACACATGTATCCTCTTAGTCAGCCCCTCCTTATTCATCCTCTCCTTATTCATCCTCTCCATATGCCCTAACCATTTTACAACAACTTCATTTCTCTTAACCATACTCTTCTTATTACCACACCTCTCTCTTACCCTATCTCTCTTAATCAACCATTTTCACACAAGTTATTGTCCTCAAGCATTTCATTTCCAACACATACACCCTTTTCTGTATTTTGTCTAGATATCTATGACCCACAACTTGCATCCATACATCACAAATACCCATCATTGCCCACTGACAGTTATCTCTCTATCTATACACTCCTCAACGCACCTCCCCCCACTCACCTTATGGCTTACTTCAACTTCCAGTGCAATTTCGACTCCAAGTTCTCTAAAACACTTTGCCACTTCCAAGTGCTCTCGAATTAGACTCACTCCAACCTTCCTGTCTCATTCCCCTACTGAAGTTAATAACCTTACATTAACTCTTACTTCCTCCCTTCATATGCTCTACAAAAACTCTGCAGTTTCTCGTATGAGTCTGTCAACTCAACCATGTTAACAGCAAACAGCAAATGAATCACTTCCCAGATCCCCCAACCCCAACAGACTGCAAACACACCTCTCTCCAAGACCCTAGCATTCACCTTCCCAATCACCCCAACCACACATATGTATGAAGAAGAAAGCCTTGTAAAACAAAGTGTAGAAATGAGGCAAAGTTGCTGGAGTAAATGGGATTGTACCGAATTTTTCGATAAAATGAATGAAAAAGATGTTGACTAGCAGCAGGATTTTCAGTGTAAGTATGGCTCAAGGTGAGGTGCCTAATGATTGAAAGAATGCCTGTATAGTGCCATAGTATAAAGTCAAGGGGAACAGGAGTGAATGTTTGCATACACAGGTATGGTATAAGTCTGCTGAAAATAACAGGTTGGTTATATGAGAAAGTGGTGACAGAGAGGATTTTGGTAAGCAAAGAGCATCAGGTTATGGATGAATAGAGAGCTTTAGGAGTGGTGGGGGACGTGCAGGTCAGGTGTTTGCTTCATAGAACCTATGTGAGAAATATATAGAGAAAGAGCAGGATTTATACATTGCATTTATGGATCTGGAAAAGCATATGATAGAGGGGATGGAGATGCTTTGTGGAAGTTGTTGAGAATATACAGTGCACAAGACAAGCAACAAGAAGTTGGGAAGAGTTTCTATCAAGATCATAAGGTGTGTAAGCAAGTTTGGAGAAAGGAGGAAGATCGGTTCTAAGCAGTATTGGGGTCCGCGGCAAAGGTGTGTCATATCGCTATAGTTGTTTAACCTGTCTAATATTATCAATAATAGTGATAAAAATATTTTTTACTCATATTTTTTTGCCATTTCCAGTGTTTGAGGTGTAGCATCAGGAACAGAAAACACAGTCATAAAGGAAAAAATACTCACATGGCTCCATCCATTCCTAAAAGATGGAACAGAAGAAAGAGCCAAGTGAGGAGTGCTCATCCTCCTTGAAGACTCTGGCTGTGGTGTCTGAATGAGTGTGGTTTTAACCAAAATGAGATGAAAAAAGATATATAGGTGGTAGGTTTAAGGAAAGGAACATGGGTGACCTGGCTCTGGGACTGAAGGCAAGGTCTCAAAGCTGCATCAGTCTCTGACTGCAGAGAGATCCATACCATATCAGATGGGTCTACTTTTACAAATTGCTCAAGAAGCAGTGATGTTAGGCTTCCTTAATAGTAATAGTACTGCTTTAATTTTCTCATCCAATTTCAATATCATCCACACTTAGCACTTCAGTTTAGGGATACCAGTCAATCCAATATCCAAAGAGATAAACTGTGGAACTTGTGACCAGCCTGCATGTTTCATCATTTTGTCCTATTTGTTGGGCTGTTGTGGGGTTGGAGAACAATAAAGCTGATACAGTAAAAGTATGTTAAACCAATGGGTGGCATTAGCTGAGATAATCTGAGTTAATAAGTACTGATCAACCATACTGGTTTAAATAAGATTAAGAGTGTTCTGACCATGTAAGTATCTATCTATACAGTAAGGGGAAGGACTTCTCTCATGAAGCCTCATCTTTTAAACTCTCTTTCCACGCATACAACTTTTTACATTCTTCTATACTGTCTACATTTACAGTTTCATCACTTAGATTTTTCCATTCATCAACAACTCTGATTCTACAAAAGTAATTTTTACATCTTTTTTAATAAAGTTCATATAATTCTTATTGACATCCCTTGTTACTCTTTCTTTGCAAATTTCAAAGACCTGTTCACCGAAGATATTGCTAACCTGAAATAGAAACTTGAAGGTTGTCATCAAGTTCCCCTTTCACTACTTTTCTCTTCCATGTAAGGCAACTTTATTGCCCATAACATCTCCCAGTACTCAGCTTTCTTATCTTAGGTACCATTTTTTTGTTGCCCTCCGTTCAACCTTCTCAACTAGATCTCTATGTTTGTTCAAGGGAGGGTGTAAAATATGAGATGCATATTCTAACGTGTGTATAATTCTTTTAAATGTGTTCAACATTTCCCTAAGTTAGCATGGTAACACCAGGAACAGATGAAGAAATGGCTTCATTTGTTCACATCCACTCTCTAGATGTCATTATAATGCACCAAAACCAGAGCCCCCTAACGACAATCATGTTCCACAGACCTTTCCATGGTTTCCCCAGATCACCTCATATGCCCTGGTTCAACCCACTGACAGCACATCATCTATAAACCACAATGCTCCAATTCAAATCCATCCCCTGTACACCTCACTTCCTCATACATGTTTAGGCCACTAGCCTTCAAAGAACCTTTCACTCATCCTTCCACTTCCTCCTTGGATTCCCACTTTCCCTTTTTCTCTCCACTTCTGATGCTCTTAGTCATCCTCTTCTCACTCATTCTTTCTATATGTCCAAACCATTTCAGAACATCGTATTCAGCTCTTTCATATTCATTTCTCTTATGACCACACTCTTCCTAAACTCTACCATTTCTTAAATGATCCACTCTTATCACACTACATGCTGTCCTGAAACACTTCATCAAATATACCCATCTTTGCCCTTAAAGACAGTGATCTCTCTTTACACAAATTCTTAAATATGCCCAAGACCTTTACCCCCTCATCCACTATGGTCTCATTCATTGCCATGTCCACTCCTAAGTAACTAAAACACCACTTCCTCCAAGTTCTCACTGTTCAAACTCATACTTCAAATAACCTGTCTCTTTTTTGCAAAAAACCTATAACCTTTCTTTTATTCTCATCTACTCTCCACTTTCTCCTTTCACACACTCACTCAAAATTAAGCACCAGCTTCTGCAGTTTCTACCTAAATCTGCAATCAACACTGTATAATCAGCAAACAACAACTGACTCACCTCCCAGGCCTCCCACCTACAGCATCAACACTGTATCATCAGCAAACAACAACTGACTTACCTCCCAGGCCTCCCACCTACAGCATCAACAATGTATCATCAGCAAACAACAACTGACTCACCTCCCAGGCCTCCCACCTACAGCAGACTGCATACCTGCTCCTCTACCTAATACCCTTGCACTAACCTCCTTAACCACCCAATCCAAAAACAAATTAAACAACCATGGTGACATCACACACCAGTGCAACAGACCTCTCTTCACCTTGAATCACTAACCTTCCTCTCTACCTGCTCATACACATGTCTTACTGTCTTGATAAAAACTCCTTAATGCTGCAAACAGCTTTCCTCCCACACCATACATTCATTGCACCTTCTACAGAGCATCTCTATCAATCCTATCATTAGCTTTCTCAAGATTCAAGAACGTCACATACAAATCCTTCTGGCTCTCTAAATATTTCTCACGCACATTCTTTAGAGCAAAAATCTGATCCACACATCCTCTACTACTTCTGAAACCACACTGTTTTTTCCCCAGTCTGATACTATGTGCATGCCACCATCCTCTCTAACAGTACTCTTCCATACAACTTATCAGATATACTCGACAAACTTACAACTCTGCAAACTGAATACTGAACTTTGTCCCCCTTGCCCTTATAAAGTGGCACTACACAGGCATTCCACCAAATCCTCAGGCACTTCACCACAATCCATACACAAATGAAAATCTGAACCAACCAATCAACAACAATCACCTCCTTTATCAAGAGATTCAACTGCAATCCCAGCCACTCCAGCACCCATGCCACATGTCATCTTACACAAGGTTTTCACAACCTCTTCTCTTTTCTCCACATTACTTGCCATTACTCTCACTTCACATACATCCCCAGTGCAGACATCTTAAATCTTCTACTCTATCATCAAACACATTCAGAGTACTCACTCCATCTCCTCTTCACCTCATCTCTATCTGTTACCACTTCCCCATTTACCCTTTTCATCAATATTTTTTCTCTTGCTTTTCTCACACTATTAATCTCTTTCCAAAAGTTTATTATTCTCCTAATGTTTGTTCATCCTCACTCACCCCAACTCTCATTTGTCATCTTTTTCAAATCTTGCATCTTCCTCTTGACCTCCTGCCACTTTCTCTAGTACAATTCCCACTTAATCGCACTCCTTCCCTGTATGTAATGCCCAAACATCTCTTTCTTCTCTTTCACCAGCAACTTAATTACCCTTTCTCATCTGCCCATCTTCTCCATACCACACACTTTTCTAACACATGCCAACACTGATTCCTTAAGAAACCTCTCATTCCTCACCCACACCCCTAACTTCATTTATTTTCAACTTTTGCCATTTGCAAATCTCTTCATATAAGCCTCTTTTCCAATCTCATTTATTTTCATCACCCCTTTTCGTCCATATCGTTTCCTTTTCTCTGAAAACCTCTAAATACCTTCATCCTCTCTTCCACCAAGTAATAATCAGACATCCCACCAGCCACCCTTTTCAGCACGCTCATATCAAAGAATCTCTTTCGCATGACTATCAATCAGTTTCTAATCCAATAAAGCCCATTTACTATCTTTCCACTTTATGCATGTCCCTATTTCTAAACCAGGTATTCCTAATCACCTGTTCTTTTTCAGCACATAACTTCACAAGCTGTTCATTTCCATTCACATCACTTAACACTCCTCGTCCAATTTATACCGTCATCTACCACATTACTCTCTTTGGCATACAAATCACCCATCACTAATATGCAATCTCTTGCTTAAAAACTCCTGATGCACTCACTCAGCTGCCTCCAAAACACTCATCTCTCTTTGTCATTAGTAAAATATGAAAGGATATTCTTAGTAGATCTTGCCTTGCAGAAGCCATACTGATGGTCAAAGAAAAGTATGTAAGATTCAAGATGTTTGAGAATGTGGAGGTTGCCCTCTTTAAGGACAAGAGGTACTTACACATATTTCTAAAGTAAAATTTTGGTTTTCATACAAAAACAGTACTAATAAGTAAGCTCAGATAGAAGTTCAAAAGGACCACTCCAGAGAGTGGTGGTTTTCAGACAATCTGAAAAGAGATTGCAAGAAAGGGCATAGGACTGGTAAGAGAAACATCAGGAAGTGAAGTAAAGTTAGAGTCATTTGATGAGCTACAGAAGAAAAGAGAACAAAAATCAGATGCTTTTTTCAGTGGGATTGACAACTATAGTAATAACTGAATAGAAAAATTAAGGAAAGGTAGTGAAACAAAAGGTATTACATATGCCTGTAGTCAAGGACCAGAAAGGTTAGTTGGAGGATGAAGAGAAGTTGCCACACTCCCTCTGGATAGATAAATGCCTCACCTCAAATAAAATATTCCCAATGATTACAAACAAAGATAAATGCTAAATGGGAATTGCAGGAGGAGGGCAGGGTTTACCAAGGCCAAAAGATAGATCCCTTGCCTGAATGGCTTCAAAACAGGAATGGATGAACCAAATACAAGAAGAAATATTCTTAGAGAAAGAGGAGATATATGCCTCCATTCCTGTAACAATATCCTTTGCTTTACATTCACCAGAGACAAAAGCATCACTGGAGAATAGGCTGGAATTTCCGTAACAAAAACAAAATGATGTTATTCCAATCGTTTCTAAGGTGCCAATATTCACATTTAGAAAAGCCTGTTGGAGATGGAGGTGCTGTTAATAGAAATATATTCACAAGAGTGTGATCATAAAAACCAACTGGGGGCAAGATTGTATGATACAGCACAGAGGACAGAGATGGAAAACAGATTCACCGAGTCGGGAGAATGGTCAAAAGTAGTCCAGAACACTGGTAAGGTGAGTATTACTTACTTTATATCTTTACAGCTGGAAAATGTGAGGACTTCAATCCCCCACCATCTATAAAGGAGGAGTTTAAACATTCCCTAAGCTCTATGTTACAGTCTCTCTGGATGACCTTTTCTTGAGGGTAAGATGTCCTGGTCTCATGGAAGGAATTTAAAAAGTTGAGGATGGAAGAGTGGAAGGTAAAACAAAGGAAAATAGTAGTACAGTAGTTGAAAGACAAATCTGAAGGCAGATAACATCAAAGCTTGGATACCACCCATGATATGGAATCATGAACGAAGATTAAAGTTGGAGCTGAGGATAGGGTTACTGACAATATCATGAGACAGCTGGGTCTCCTAGTAAGATATTAAGAGAGGTACTATTCAGGTGAAGTTCAACAGAAAGAAGTTAATAAAAAGACCAAAAATGGTGCTAAAATTAAATGAAAAAGAGCCAAGTCTAATTACTAGGGAGCAAAGGCCATAGAAGGGTCAGGCACAAAACAATGGGGGGCTAAGAAATGGATTCTTAGCACCCCATGATGCCTGGAACTAGGGAGCCATGAGCTCATTGAACTTTAACATACTTACTTTTGAAAATTTTGGGAGAAAAGAGGGGGAAGAAAACAACTGTGAAAAATGAAGTGAAAACTGAGTTGAATACATTGTGGTGCATTTAGGGAGATGGTATCACTAATCTGGTAGCCTAGTTATGATAAGACAGAAAGAATGACCAACAATTCTGACATGGGGTGTAAGATGGTTCCTGGCACCACTGTAACAATGCTAAGTCAGGTTGATAACTTTACCCTAAGCAATATATGCATGGCAGCAAAGAAAGGGCATCAAGAATAATGTTTTTGCTTACAAATTTCCTGCCTCATTCTATTTTCCTTATGCTTCTGCAGTAGCAAAGGAGCTGACTGCATCCTTAAAGCTAATCCATAAGTCACAAATTTATTGAAGTTGTGTGTGTTTACGTGGGGCATCTGAGCAGTGTTTGGTGTCTTCACTGTAGTTAATTGGTATGAAGAGTCTTGATTTATGATAAATTGTTTATCATGCTGAAGGAATGGGTGATGTCCAGAGCATAAATGAGAAAGTGTAACACGTCTGCATGTCTGGGGAGTGTGATTTCAGATGGGTGTATGTCTGGTGGGGTGGCATTTAAGAGTGAACTGGGAGAGTGACAGTTCAGTGCTTCTCTGGTCATTTTGGTCAATACATATTACATCAGTGTTGTGCTTGGTGGGGTGAGGGGGATCTGTGAGTATTGGCTGCTAAAGTGTGGGGACAGGGGTAAGCTTTTCATTTCTATTTGGGGGTTGGAGAATAGTTATGGAGATGCTTGGATGAGAAGGGTCTAGCACTGCTGCAGAGAATAAGTGGTGAACATGTTAAAGTGGGATTGGTTCGGGAGGACTGCTGTTTTGATATGTAGGTGTTGAGAGTTTCTGGTTACAAAGAAGCCAGTTAATGTGTGTTGTGTGGGGAGTCAAAGTCATGTGTGCATTGTACTGATGCCCAGAATGGTTGTTGCTTTGTTGAATGGGAGTAACTGTCAATTCAAAGTAACATGAGGGTGCAAGTTGGATTTTTGTGTCTTGTTGAAAGGATGACTGAATACTTCTGTGGAGATGCAGACATTCAGTTCTAGGCCAGTTCTGGGTAAGTCATTGTTCCAATTGTGTAATACAATACTGTATGTCTGTTGTTGCTACCATAGTGTCATGGTGTTGTGATTTGCTGTGAGGTTGTCTGCATACGAAAGGACCTAAATACTGTGGTTTGTTGGAGGTGATGTTTTACATCTAAAAGTATCTCAGCAAAGAGAATACAAAAAATATCAAACTATGAATAATACCTGGAAATACACCAAAAAGATGTGGTAAAAATATGCAAGAATACAGCAAAAGTGATGAAAGACTGATCAATGCAATACAAGGAGATACAACAATCATACATAGAGCAACTACAGAAACATTTAAAATCTAAGCTCTCATACCCCTTTCTTGACCTCCAGATGCTCTCTCTTGTACTCCTCCCAATCACTCACATTTCTTCCATGCATATACCATCCACTAACATCCCGTTTCTCTTTTATTAGCAATTAAACTTTCACATTCCACCACTCATCAATCTGTCTCTTACATCCACATCCTACCCTTAGCATCCTACACATGCCATTTGCACACTTAAGTACTTCTTCCACTCCACTTCCACTACCTCAATTTCATTTACTCTCAACTTTTGTCATTCTTCACTTGATCACTCCTGGTATCTCTGCATACAAACCACTTTTTCAAGCTCATTCTCCTTTACAATATCTTTCTTAAATAGTTATATTTTGGCAATCTTAAATATATTTTGAAATTCTAAATGATTTACAAGAAAATGCATGTCAACAGGTCTCTTCAATTCCGTTTATCTTAGTCAAGAAGTTTTTAAACACTTTTCTTGGCATCTTGAGATGGACAGAAAAAAATGATGCTTGTATAAAGAGAATGAAAAAAATCAATATGCCTCCTGATATGTACATGGCTTTATAAAAACAAGAAACAACTATCAAGATTTTAACTATCCTCTCAGTGTGATAAGGGAAGATACAGATGAGCATTTCAAACACATGAAAAGAGCCTATACTTACCTGGGACAACTCAAAATCTGACATAAATGGCTCTCTGCATAGAAGGGCCCTTAAGCTGACTGGAGAACACAGAGGTAACCATATCTGAAAGATAAAAGTGTAAGGTCTTCAAGAGACTGTAGATATGCAAAAAATTACAGAATGTTAACAAGAAAGTCATCTTGTCCCTATTTCTAATGAATATAGAAATATAATGAAAATTACAAAATGCTATTTAAAAATTCTCAACCTTTACAAGGGAGCTGACATGAATTGTAGTTCTCTGCTTTTACCAAGCCCACAGTCATCTTATTCCATTCATTTATCACCCTTACACCATAAAAGTACTTCTTTACATCTTTTGTAACAAGTTTTTAGCATAATTTCATACAAAGTCCTCTGGATGCTCTACCCCAACAGTTCACTGTCCAGGTTGTCTATCTGTTTTAAAAACTTAAATCTTGTGATCAGGTCACTCCCAAGTATTCCCAGTTCATGGTGCTACCTTACTGAAGGTGGAAGAGGCAAGCAGGCATATATGGGAAAAAAATAAAAATAAAATAATACATGTGAGAAACTGCAGAAGATGACTCTGATTTTGAAGAAGTGTGAGAAAGGAGAAAGTTGAGAGTAAATGTGAATGAGAGCAAGGTTATTATTAGGTTCAGTAGGGTTGAGGGACAAGTTGATTAGGATGTAAGTCTGAATGGAGAAAAATTGATGGAAGTGAAGAGTTTTAGATATCTGGGAGTGGACTTCGCAGTGAATGGAACAATGGAAGCGGAAGTGAGTCACAGGGTGGGGGAGAGAGCAAAGGTTCTGGGAGCAATAACGAATATGTGAAAGGAGAGAACATTATCTAGGAGAGCAAAAATCTGTATATTTGAAAGAATGTAGTTCCATCAATATTATATGGCTGCGAGATATGAGCTATAAATAAGGTTGTACAGAGGAGAGTGGATGTGTTGAAAAAGAAACGTTTGAAAACAATATGTGGTGTGAGGTGGTGTGATCGAGTAGGTAATGAAAGGGTAAGAGGATGTGTGGAAATAAAAAGAGTGTGGTTCACAGAGCAGAAGAGGGTGTGTTGAAATGGTTTAGATATATGGAAAGAATGAGTGAGGAAAGATTGACAAAGAGAATATATATGTCAGAGATGGAGGGAACAAGGAGAAGCGGGAGACCAAACTGGAAGTGGACGGATGGAGAGAAAAAGATTTTGAGCAATCAGGGCCTGAACATACTGGAGGGTGAGAAGTGTGCAAGGAATAGAGTGAATTGGAATGATGTGGTATACTGGGGTCGATGTGCTGTCAATGGACTGAACCAGGGCATGTCTGTGGGGCCTGGATGTGGATAGGGAGCTGTGGTTTCAGTGCATTACTTATAACAGCTAGAGACTGAGTGTGAACGAATGTGGCCTTTTTGTCTGTTTTCCTGACACTACCTCACTGAAGTAAGGGGTAGCAATGCTGTTTCCTGTGGGGAGGGGAAGTGACAGGAATGGATGAAGGCAAGCAAGTATGAATATGTACATGTGTACATATGTATATGTCTGTGTATGTGTATATATATATATATATGGATAGGTATATGTTTAAAAGGATCACATTTGAGCCCATGATCAAGTATATTCCTATGAGTCCACAGGGAAATGAAACACCATAAGCCCAGTGCACTTTTGTGTAATCACATCATCAGGGGAGACACAAGAAAGAAATATAAAGTCAGTTGATATATAAGGATGAGACAGAGAGAGGATGTCATTTGGTAAACAAGTGAATATCCATTTTCACTTGTTTAACAAATGGCATCCTTGCTACATCTCTTCACTGTGTACCAACTGACTGTTACATTTCTTTTTGGTATCTCCCCTGACGGTGTGGTTATTACATGAAAGTGCACTTGGAAACTTACTGAGTTTCATTTCCACGTGGACTCAGAGGAATAGGTATATAAATGTATATGCGCATATATGGGCATTTATGTGTATATATATTACTCATTACTCATTTATCTATTCATTATGCTTTGTCGCTGTCTCCCGCGTTAGCGAGGTAACACAAAGAAACAGACGAAAGAATGGCCCAACCCACTTACATACACATACATACACGTCCACACACACACACATATACATACCTATACATTTTAATGTATACATATATGTACATACACAGACATATACATATAAACACATGTACAAAACTCATACTTGCTGCCTTTATTCATTCCCGTTGCCACCCCGCCACACATAAAATAGCATCCCCCTCCCCCCGCAAGGTAGCACTAGGCAAGGACAAAAGGCCACATTTGTTCACACTCAGTCTCTAGCTGTCATGTGTAATGCATTGAAAGCACAGCCCCCTTTCCACATCCAGGCCCCACAAACTTTCCATAGCTTACCCCAGACACTTCATATACCCTTGATCAATCCACTGACAGCACGTCGACCCCGGTATACCACATCGTTCCAATTCACTCTATTCCTTGCACGCCTTTCACTCTCCTGTATGTTCAGGCCCCGATCGCTCAAAATCTTTTTCACTCCATCTCTCCACCTCCAATTTGGTCTCCCACTTCTCTCATTCCCTCCACCTCTGACACATATATCTTCTTGGTCAATCTTTCCTCACTCGTTCTCTATATGACCAAACCAAAACCAAAACACCCTCTTCTGCTCTCTCAACCACTCTCTTTTTATTACCACACATCTCACTTACCCTTTCATTACATACTCGATCAAACCACCTCACACCACATATTGTCCTCAAACATCTCATTTCCAGTACATCCAACCTCTTCCACACAACTCTATCTATAGCCCACGCCTCGCAACCATATAACATTGTTGGAACCACTATTCCTTCAAACATACCCATTTTTGCTTTCAGAGATAATGTTCTTAACTTCCACACATTCCTCAACACTCCCAGAACTTTCACCCCCTCCCCCACCCTATGATTCACTTCCACTTCCATGGTTCCATCCGCTGCCATATCCACTCCCAGATATCTAAACACTTCACTTTCTCCAGTTTCTCTCCATTCAAACTTACCTCCCAATTGACTTTTCCCTCAACCCTACTGTACCTAATAACGTTGCCCTTATTCACACTTACTCTCAGCTTTCTTCTTTCACACACTTTACCAAACTGTCACCAGCTTCTGCAGTTTCTCACATGAATCAGTCACCAGCTGACTCACTTCCCAAGCTCTCTCATCCACAACAGACTGCATACTTGCCCCTCTTTCCAAAACTCTTGCATTCACCTCCCTAACAACCCCATCCATAAACAAATTAAACAACCATGGAGACATCACACACCCTTGCTGCAAACCAACATTCAATGAGAACCAATCACTTTCCTCTCTTCCTACCAGTACACATGCCTTACATCCTCGATAAAAACTTTCCACTGCTTCTAACAACTTGCCTCCCACACCATACATACTTAATACCTTCCACAGAGCATCTCTATCAACTCTGTTATATGCCTTCTCCAGATCCATAAATGCTACCTACATACAAATCCATTTGCTTTTCTAAGTATTTCTCACATACATTCTTCAAAGCAAACACCTGATCCACACATCCTCTACCACTTCTGAAACCACACTGCTCTTCCCCAATCTGATGCTCTGTACATGCCTTCACCCTCTCAATCAATACCCTCCCATATAATTTACCAGGAATACTCAACAAACTTATACCTCTGAAATTTGAGCACTCACTCTTATCCCCTTTGCCTTTGTACAGTGGCACTATGCACGCATTCCTGCCAATCCTCAGGCACCTCACCATGAGTCATACATACATTAAATAACCTTACCAACCAGTCAATAATACAGTCACCCCCTTTTTTAATAAATTCCACTGCAATGCCATCCAAACCTGCTGCTTTGCCAGCTTTCATCTTCCGCAAAGCTTTTACTACCTATTATCTGTTTACCAAATCATTCTCCCTAACCCTCTCACTTTGCACACCACCTTGACCAAAACACCCTATATCTGCCACTCTATCATCAAACACATTCAACAAACCTTCAAAATACTCACTGCATCTCCTTCTCACATCACCACTACTTGTTATCACCTCCCCAGTAGCCCCCTTCACTGAAGTTCCCATTTGTTCCCTTGTCTTACGCACTTTATTTACCTCCTTCCAAAATATCTTTTTATTCTCCCTCTTGTTTTTTTTTTAATTTTCCAAGAGAAGGAACAGAGAAGGGGGCCAGGTGAGGATATTCCCTCAGAGGCCCAGTCCTCTGTTCTTAACGCTACCTTGCTAATGCAGGAAATGGCGAATAGTTTGAAAGAAAAAGAAAGAATAAATAAATAAATATATATATGAGGAGGAGAAGGAGTAGGTATTCTCAAGGACTGTTAAATGTGTTTGATGATAGACTGGCAGATGTAAGGTGCTTGGGATGGAGTGGTATGCAAAGTGAGAGAGTCATGGAGAGTGATATGGTGAAGAGAGGTGAGTTGGTGAAAGCCTTACGTATGAAGAAATGTGGCAAGGCAGCTGGAGTGGATGGCACTGCAACTGTATATATTAAGAAAGGGGGTGACTGTGTTGTTGATTGGCTGGTAAAGATTTTCAAAGTATGTATGGATTATGGTGTGGTGCCTGAGGATTGGTGGAATGCATGTATAATGCCACTGTATAAAGGCAATGGGTTAAAAGTGACTGTTCAAACTATAGAGGTATTAATATCTTGAGTGAACCTGGTAAGCTATATGGGGAGTAGTGACTGAGAGGGTGAAGGCATGTAGAAACCATCAGAGTGGTAAGGAGCAGTCTGGTTTCCGAAGTGGTAGACAATGTGCTCATCAGGTTTGTGCTTTAAAGAATGTGAGTGGGAAAAACTTCAAGAAAGATAAGGATTTGTAAGTGACATTTATGGATCTGAAGAAAGCATGTGATAGAGCTGTTAGAGATGCCTTATGAAAAGTCTTCAGAATACAAAGTGTGGGATTAAAGCTGCTAAAAATAGTGAGAAGTTTTTATCAAGGACGCAAGGCATGTGTACGACAAACAAAAGAGAAGAGTGAATGGTTCCAAATGAAGGCTGGTCTGCAGCAGGTGTGTGTAATGTCACCATGGTTGTTCAATTTGTTTATGGAGGGGATGGTGAGGAAGTAAATGCAAAAGTCTAGGAGAGAGGGGCAAGTATGCACTCAATAGTTGTTTGCTGATGATAAAGCACTGGTGGCAGATTCAAGTGAGAAGCTGCAGAAGTTGGTGACTGGGTTTGGGAAAGTGCATGAAAGGAGAAAGTTCAGAGCAAATGTGAATAAAAGCAAGGTTATTAGGTTCAAAAGGTTTGAGGGACAGTTTAGTCGGGGTGTGAGCTTGAATGGAAAAAACTGGGGAAAGTGAAGTGTTTTAAATACCTGGGATACCAGCAATCACCTGGAAGTATTCACTCTCCTCTCATCCTATTTGTACACATCTTACACTTTTGACTTCTCACCTGCTTCTAGAAGCTTTCATCCTAAACCATATATTTGTAAGACCTTCTGTAAAGGATCTCTATCAACCCTATCATGTGCTTTCTCCAGATCCATACATGCCACATACAAATCCTTCTCTTTCTCTAAGTATTTCTCCCACACATTCTTCTAATCAAACACTGGGTCCACACAACCTCTACCATTCCCACAAATACATTGTTCCTCCACAGTCTAATGCTCTTTACATGCATTCTCCCTTTCAATCACTACTCTCCTATACAACTTGCCAGGTACACTAAACAACACCAAAACTCTGTAGTTTCAACACTCACCTTTGTACCCCTTGCTTTTATACAATGGCTCTATATATTCATTCTGCCAATCTTCAGGCACCTCATCATGATCAATACATACACTGAAAATCCTAATTAACCAATCAATCATACAATCATCCCCTTTCTTTCGAAATTCAACAACAACATTATCCACCCCTGTCACCTTGCCACATTTTATCTGATGTAAGACTTTCACCCCTCTTCCTTCTTCATCAAACCAATTTCCATGACTCTCTCCCTTTGCATTCTACCCTAACCTCAAGACCCTACGAATGTTATTCTATTATTAACTACATTCAACAGTCCTTTAAAATAACAAAATGCAGCTCAGTCTTAAGCTCCAACCCACCAGACATATATCAATCAGAAATCACACTCCCTTGACAGTCAAGTAACAATCTCCTGCTTTTACTCTAGACATCACCCATTACTACAATGCCACAAACACAGTTTCAAACATATCCAAAGATCCTTCATGCCCACAGTGCAACTACTATAAAGAAGACACTGAGCACTTAATACTCAATTGCCCTACTTTTCTGCATATAAAGATACACACATTATGATGCTTTATGACCTGTGGTCCCATCCTGTGAATGTGGCCAACTTCTTGAATGCTGCAGGAGCCTCATAAGAACAGAAAGGGACTCCAGAGGCAGGAAGGTAAGGTAAAATAAGGTATACCTCAATGAGGTAGTAACAGGAGCAGATGATACTACTGGCTTTCAATTTCTCCACCTTGGAATACAAAAGACTGAGGGTGACCTGATCACAACCTTTTTTCAAAATATATCAAATGACACACTAAAGAGTTCTTTGGGAGATGTAGAAAGAGAGAAACTAGAGGACATGACATGAGATTAAACAAGAGACTTGTTCAAAAAAGATGTAAAGAAGCACACTTACAGAATAAGAGTGGTGGATGAATGGAATTAGATGAATGAATACATAGTAAACGCAGACAGCAAACATAAATTCAAAAAGTTGTAAGGTAGAAGAGAATGTTCAAGAGATGGAGCTCCATGACTGTAAAACTCTAATCTTTGGTCAGTGCAAATGAGAATGAAATGTAAATAATTACTGAGTCTGTGAGGAAGAATTTTCAATCTGCTACTTCTTCCGTTCTTTTTACAAAGATAACACAGGAGAGGAGGATTTTCAGCTCCAACACCCACATCTCTTAGATACCTTTTAAAGCAAGCAAGAGATACCTGGGTAGCATTCTTTTCCTCTATCCCAAAGGGCAAATAAAATACAATCTTAAATTCTAACTGAGTAAAATATTTCTTACCCCAAAGAAGAAGAGGGCATTAGACGTCCAGGCCCATGATCTATGCAAGAAATTAAACCATCGCCAGAAAGGCCATCGTGTAGACGTTGTTCTGATTAACTGACAAACATAAAGAAATTCATCATTAGCATAAAAATACACTATTCATTGCAAAAAAATCAAACAAATAGAGAAGAATTATTTCTATCAAACAGTGATCCACATGCATACTTTTGTATTCTGTACAGTTCTGCTTTCATCTCCAAAACTCCATTTACTCAAGGAAATATTCACCAAGCTGACACTTATGTTCTCATGCCTTAACAAGCTTATTCACATCTAAAGCTGTGAAGCCGATACCAATGAAAATATGAAATCTATCATTATCACTTCTATTATCATGAGGTAGATCAAGGGCAAACAAACATACACCTTTTCTTCGAGTAAATCTTGTAAAACTGGGGTTCCAAACCCCAGTTTTGTAGGCTGGTAAAGGATATAAATGCCCTTGGTTTTCCTTAAATGGTGTGAATAAAATAGCCACATTAACGCAATGACTGCTGATGTATTCTATACTGGATGGCTCACCTCTGGAAGTTGACTGTGAATGTGACATATACAGTATGGGGCTTCTAAAAATCTCAGGCACGATAAGAAGCAGAGTAGTCAGTCAGAAAACAATTTCTAGTAACTCAGACAATGTTTCATATCCTTTAGATGGAGAGAGATGAGTGATTATTGGTGCCTATGCACCTGCTCATGAGAAGAAAGATCATGAGAGGCAAGTGTTTTGGGAGCAGCTGAGTGAGTGTGTTAGCAGTTTTGATGCATGAGATTGGGTTATGGTGATGGGTGATTTAAATGCAAAAGTGAGTAATGTGGCAGCTGAGGGTATAATTGGTTTATATGGGATGTTCAGTGTTGTAAATGGAAATGGTGAAGAGCTGGTGGTTTTGTGTGCTAAAAAAGGAGGACTGGTGATTGGGAATATTGGTTGAAAAAGAGAGATATACATAAGTATATGTATGTGAGTAGAAGAGATGGTCAAAGGGCATTATTTGATTACGTGTTAATTGATAGGCATGTAAAAGAGACTTTTGGATGTTAATGTGCTGAAAGGGGCAGCTGGAGGGATGTCTGATCACTATCTTGTGGAGGCAAAGGTGAAGATTTGTAGAGGTTACCAGAAAAGAAGAGAAAATGTTGGGGAAAAGAGAGTGGTGAGAGTAAGTGAGCTTGGAAAGGAGACTTGTGTGAGAAAGTACCAGGAAAGAATGAGTGCAGAATGGCAAAAGGTAAGAGCAAATGACATGAGGGGAGTGGGTGAGGAATGGGATGTATTCAACGAAGCAGTGATAGCATGTGCAAAAGATGCTTGTGGCATGAGAAAGGTGGGAGGTGGGCAGATTAGAAAGGGGAGTGAGTGGTGGGATGAAGAAGTAAGGTTGTTAGTGTAAGAGAAAAGAGAGGCATTTGGACGATACTTGCAGGGAAGTAGTGCAAATGACCGGGAGATGTATAAAAGAAAGTGGCAGGAAGTCAAGAGAAAGGTGCAAGAGGTGAAAAAGAGGGCAAATGAGAGTTGGGGTGAGAGAGTACCATTAAATTTTAAGAAAAATTAAAAGATGATTTGGAAGGAGGAAAATAACATGCATAAGACAAGAAAACAAATGAGAACACCAGTGAAAGGAGCGAGTGAGGAAGCAATAACAGGTAGTGATGGAGTTAGTATTTTGAAGGCCTATTGAATGTTTGATGACAGAGTGGGAGATATACGGCATTTTGGTCAGGGTGGTGTACATAGTGAGAGGATCATGGAGAATGATTTGGTGAAGAGAGAAGAGGTAGTAAAAGCTTTGTGGAAGATGAAATCCAGCAAGGCGGTGGGTTTGGATGGTACTGCAGTGTAATTTATTAAAAAAGGGGGTGATTGTGTTGTTGATTGGTTGGTGAGGATATTCAATGTACGTATGGACCATGGTGAAGTGCCTGAGGATTGGTGGAATGCATGAATAGTGCCATTGTACAAAGGTAAAGGAAATAAAGGTGAGTGTTCAAATTACATAGGCAAAAGTTCGTAGAGCATTTCTGGGTAATTATATGGGAGGGTATTGATTGAAGGGGTGAAGGCACATACAGAGCATCAGATTGGGGAAGAGCAGTATGGTTTCTGAAGTGGTAGAGGATATATGGATCAGATGTTTGCTTTGAAGAATGTATGTGAAAAATAATCAGAACACGTGGATCTAAAGAAGGCATATGATAGGATTGATGGAGATACTTTGTGGAAGGTTTTAAGAGTATATGGTGTGGGAGTTAAGTTATTAGAAGAAATGAAAAGTTTTTACCAAGGATGTAAGGCATGCGTACGAGTAGGAAGAGAGGAAAATGATTGGTTCCAAGTGAATGCCGGTCTGCGGCAGGGGTGTGTGATGTCCCCATGGTTGTTTAATTTGTTTATGGACTCAGTGGTTAGGGAAGTAAATGCAAGAGTTTTGGAGAGGGGCAAGTATGCATTCTGTTGGGGATGAGAGGGACTGGGAAGTGAGTCAGTTGTTGTTCGCCGATAATATAGCTCTAGTAGCTGATTCGTTTGAGAAACTGCAGAGGTTGGTGACCAAGTTTGGAAAAGTGTGTGAAAGGAGAAAGTAGAGATTAAAAGTGAATAAGAGCAAGGTTATTAGGTTCAGTAGGGTTGAGGGACAAGTTAACTGGGATGTAAGTTTGAATGGAGAAAAATTTCCTGTGTTAGCGAGGTAGCATTAAGAACAGAGAACTGAGCCTTTGAGGAAATATCCTCACTTGGCCCCCTTCTCTTTTCCTTCTTTTGGAAAATTAAAAATGAGAGGGGAGGGTTTCCAGCCCCCCACTCCCTTCCCTTTTATTCGCCTTCTACAACACGTAGGGAATATGTGGGAAGTATTCTTTCTCCCCTATCCCCAGGGATAATATATATATGGGGAGGTGATAACAAGTAGTGATGATGTGAGGAGATGGAGTGAGTATTTTGAAGGTTTGTTGAATGTGTTTGATGATAGAGTGGCAGATATAGGGTATAGGGTGTTTTGGTCGAGGTGATGTGCAAAGTGAGGGGGTTAGAGAGAATGATTTGGTAAACAGAGAAGAGGTAGTAAAAGCTTTATGGAAGATGAAAACTGGCAAGGCAGTGGGTTTGGATGGTATTGCAGTGGAATTTATCAAAATTGGGGGTGACTGTGTTGTTGACTGGTATGTAAGGTTATTTAATGTATGTATGACTCATGGTGAGGTGCCTGAGGATTGGCGGAATGCTTGTATAGTGCAATTGTACAAAGGCAAAGGGCATAAAGGTGGGTGCTCAAATTACAGAGGTATAAGTTTGTTGAGTATTCCTGGGAAATTATATGGGAGGGTATTGACTGAAAGGGGTGAAGGCTTCTACAGAGCATCAGATTAGGGAAGAGCGGTGTGGTTTCAGAAGTGGTAGAGGATGTGTGGATCAGGTGTTTGCTTTGAAGAATGTATGTGAGAAATACTTAGAAAAGCAAATGGGTTTGTATGTAGCATTTATGGATCTGGAGAAGGCATATGATAGGGTTGATAAGAGATGCTCTGTGGAAGGTATTAAGAATATATGGTGTGGGAGACAAGTTGTTAGAAGCAGTGAAAAGTTTTTATCAAGGATGTAAGGCATGTGTACAAGTAGGAAGAGAGGAAAGTGATTGGTTCTCGTGAATATCGGTTTGTGGCAGGGGTGTGTGATGTCTCCATGGTTGTTTAATTTGTTTATGGATGGGGTTGTTAGGGATGTGAATGCAAGAGTTTTGGAGAGGGTCAAGTATGCAGTCTGTTATGGATGAGAGAGCTTGGGAAGTGAGTCAGTTGTTGTTTGCTGATGATACAGCACTGGTGGCTGATTCAGGTGAGAAACTGCAAAAACTGGTGGCTGAGTTTGGTAAAGTGAGTAAAAGAAGAAAGCTAAGAGTAAATGTGAATAAGAGCAAGGTTATTAGGTTCAGTAGGGTTGAGGGGCGCAAGTCAATTGGGAGGTAAGTTTGAATGGAGAAAAACTGGAGGAAGTGAAGTGTTTTATATATCTGGGAGTGGATCTGGCAGTGGATGAAACCATGGAAGCAGAAGCGAATCATAGGGTGGGGGAGGGGGCGAAAGTTCTGGGAGTGTTGAAAAATGTGTGGAAGGCAAGAACATTATCTCGGAAAGCAAAAATGGGTATGTTTGAAGGAATAGTGGTTCCGACAATGTTATATGGTTGCGAGGCATAGGCTATAGATAGAGTTGTGCGGAGGAGGGTGGATATGTTGGAAATGAGATGTTTGAGGACAATATGTCGTATGAGGTGGTTTGACTGAGTAAGTAATGAAAGGGTAAGAGAGATGTGTGGTAATAAAAAGAGTGTGGTTGAGAGAGCAGAAGAGGATGTTTTGAAATGGTTTGGTAACATGGAGAGAATGAGTGAGGAAAGATTGACAAAGAGGATATATGTGTCAGAGGTGGAGGGAACGAGGAGAAGTGGGAGACCAAACTGGAGGTGGAAAGATGGAGTGAAAACGTTTTTAAGAGATCGGGGCCTGAACATACGGGAGGGTGAAAGGCATGCAAGGAATAGAGTGAATTGGAACGCGCCTATCAATTAACACGTAATCCAATAACGCTCTCTGGCCATCTCTCCTACTTACATACGTATACTTATGTATATCTCTCTTTTTAAACCAAGTTTTCCCAATCACAGTCCTTTTTCAGCAAATAACTCTACAAGTTCTTCACCATTTCCATTTACAACACTGAATACCCCATGTACACCAATAATTCCCTCAACTGCCACATTACTCACCTTTGCATTCAAATCATCCATCACTATAACCCGGTCTTGTGCATCAAAACTACTAACACACTCACTCAGCTGCTCCCAAAACACTTGCCTCTCATGATCTTTCTTCTCATGCCCAGGTGCATATGCACCAATAATCACCCATCTCTCTCCATCAACTTTCAGTTTTACCCATATCAATGTAGAGTTTACTTCCTTACACTCTATCACATACTCCCACCACTCCTGTTTCATGAGTAGTGCTACTCCTTCCCTTGCTCTTGTCCTTTCACTAACCCCTGACCACTATTCCCCTTTACCCTTGAGCTTCGTTTCACTCAGAGCCAAAACATCCAGGTTCCTTTCCTCAAACATACTACCTATCTCTCCTTTTTTTCTCATCTTGGTTACATCCACAAATATTTAGACACCCCAATCTGAGCCTTCGAGGAGGATGAGCACTCCCCGCGTGACTCCTTCTTCTGTTTCCCCTTTCAGAAAGTCAAAATACAAGGGGGGAGGTTTTCCAGCCCCCTGCTCCCATCCCCTTTAGTTGCCATATATATGTATATGAGTGGAAGGGCCATTCTCTGTCTTTCCTGGTGCTACCTTGGCAAGTATCTATTTCACTGACAAACCCCTATATGTGGATGACCAGCTAGGGTGACTCAATTAACTGCCACAACCACAATTCAAACCTATGCACTCAACCATGGGAAGCCAATGAATGAGTCACTGTCAGGAATGCTGAATGCTATGCCAATGTTCCAAATCCAGCTCCACTGCTGAGAGGAAAATGTTTTGCAACATACAGAGCTACTAGTTCAAGACATTTTAACAGCACTAAATGGTATGAGAGTAAATGAAATAGCAGGCCCAGATAAGCTTTATCTGCCAAAATGGTTCTGTATCTTGAAAAAGTAGTGTACATCACAGATTTTCACTAGATAAAATAGCAAGACAAAACAGTATTGGTAAGATAGGAAAATGGATCAAGGATTATTTCTATCTATCATTCATCAAGCAGAAAATTCAAAGTTGCAGTAAGCATACTCATATCCAATAAAGGTGTTCTGTAAGAGGCATCACAAGAAATGGGATTAGCCTCAAATCTCATTATAATAATATTAGACACTGATAGAGAAGTAAAAGAAAGAATAATCAGGTGCTTTGCTTATGACAGAAGAATAGGTACAGTAAATAATACGATCAAAAGACAATGATAAAAATGATTAAGACAGACTCAGACACAATACCCTATACAAATGGGACGAAGCAAATGTGATGGAATCCAATGAAGATATATTTAAGCAAATACAGCATGGAATAATTAACAATACATTTATGACACTGTATAATGGCCCAACAAGGAAAGAGAATGAAAGTGATATAAATGTCAAAGATCTACTAATCATCATAAATGATAACCTGCCACTGAATCCAAAATCTTAAAATCCTTAGATGATAAGTGGGCTTTGGCCCCCATAGCAATGAGATTCAATACCAATGATACGAGCCACCTGAAAGCAGCTTATTCCAGTCTATATACAGAAAATATAGTTTCTGACCTCAATAGAGTGTCAGCCCAAATGATGCCATCTCTTCACATAAAAAATGCTTAGCCAAATGTTTCTTTGAAGCTGTTTAGGCAAGACTATGTTCTGTCATCTTTAAAACATACTGAGAACAGACTAAACCTTGTCATCAAACACTACATAACTGTGGTCTTGTCTACCAAAAACTGGACCACTAGTCAGAACAAATCATGAGACATAAGTCCTGAGAGTGTGAACAGAAAAATTTCCCACATCATCATGTTGGAGAACATACTATGATGAGAAAGTCTGATACACCATCATTACTAAATATTTCACAAAATACTAATATGAATATGTAGAATATCATATACACCATTTAGAAAAAGTTGTCATACTTAAGGTTATTTATGCAGCAAATGAGGAAGTTAAAAGGGCCAACAAGAGACAAAAAGAGGGATATAATCATGGAAACTACACACAACTTAATAATATCACAAGCTGGGAATATAGTTGAGCTGTCAGGAACCTGGGCACTGGGGTGAAAGGTACCATGAAATTTCTAATGATGGAGTACGAAAGCAGGTACTTATAGCCACAAATATAGAGGAATTTTAAGAAAGAGAAAGGAATAATTCAATAAAAAAAGTCAGAAAGTAAAGGAGTTTCAAGATGTGCTGTGACGAAGATATATGTGCTGCTTCAGTCAGCCAGCATTTGTAAGGTAAAAGAGAGCAAGGAATTCGGAAAAACAAGAAAAGAAGGAAGGAAAAAAAGAAACTTTGAAAAGAATATTGTGGACAAGTCAGTAAGGATTCAAAGCGAAGAATTGCAAAGGATGATGTGAATATGTGAGGAGCTGAATGAAAAGTTCAAAGTGTTTTTGCAAAGGAAGACACTATAAGCCCAACACCATGGAATGGGGAGGTCTTGGAAAGCACTGAGAAATCTACAAAAGATATTAGCAGAATTCTGAAAGGTCATCCCATACAAGGTATGTACATGGTCCTGATAAAATTTCACAACATTTGCTGAAGATGAGCAAATGTCACAACCGTCTATAAGGAAGGAGAACAGGGAGTGTTAAACAACAAACCAGCCCTCCTGATGAGTGTGGTCTGTAGGGGACTGGAAAAGATAATCAGAAAGCACAATGGAGAACTTACAGAGTTTCCAGGACCTTAATGGACCTCCTTTTCTTTCTGCAAAGTTAGCAGAAACAATCTGAGGATTATCCTCAGACTTAAATACAAAAGGTAACTCTAACACCATGTACAATCTACAGTACAGCAGGGCAGAAGTTGCATCCTTGTTAAAAATCTGTCTGGGTGCAATCATCTACATGTCTGAAATAAATGGACATGTGAGCTGTGCTGTCTACATCTTTGCAACTCCTGAACAAATGCCTCAATGTAAAAGATCCAAAAGATATTAACTCATGATCAACATATACTATAAACAACTTAAGAGCTGTGTCTGTTGGATCATGGAGTAAATTTGTTTAGAGGCACCAAGTGACCCTGAACTAAGTAAATCTTTGATGTGGAACAATCCAAGATTTTCCCTCATTAAGATGAAACCTACTTTCTGAAAAAAGTCAGTGACTAAATGGTTTGTCATGACATAATCATCTTTTGAATCTGCTGTAATGAAAAAAATATCTGAAATAAGTCAGCACTACCACTATCACAAATACTCTAGTGTTGTCATTATTGATGAGAGGGACGAAATAAATCGGGTAAAAATCCATGACAATATTCTTAGTCTAAAGGGTATCACATTAAATTGGTAGGTTTCAATGCCTGCCTGGACTGCTAAGAACCTCCCCAACCTTTGATAAAGCAGAATATGCCAGTAAGCAAAATTCATATCCAGACTTCTCTGAGGAATATTAGGAAGTGGCTTTACTGACCATCAAAATAAAGCTTAAGGTTGCCACCATGTTGTGGCAGCTGATGCCAGTACTCACCATATGTATTAGTTCACATGATACAACAAAATATTTACATTTAAGATATGAGAAACTCTTCAGTATGAAAAAAAGGTCAAAAACAAATGTAAAGATACTGCAGGCCAATGTCACACACAGTCAGTACATCCAGTCAACACTAGTAAGCAAGAAAAAATGAAAAGTGGAGTGGAAGGTTGTTTTGTACCACTTCACCTCTTCACCATGATGTCATATGCCTGGGCAGGTTACTTTATGGTCACTGAGTCCTGTTAACAGGCATCTGCCATTCTCATATGTTTCATGGTTGTAAAAGGGAAAATCCTCATGGAGACATTTCATTTTGAGCAAGTGCTCCCTCAGAAGCTCAAACAGATCTATGCAGAAATGAGAAAAAGAGAATGTATGATTCATATCAGCTCATTCTGGTCATCCATGAAGGTATGAACATGCAAAAATTCAAGACTGCCAAATGAAAGACCTCTTTGCAGCCCACTTCTATGACTAACAGGTAACTTTCTTTAGACATATGTGTAATACAGTCTTATTACAGTTATAATACAGTCTAATCTATAGTTATCTAAAGATAAACTTATTTTGAACACTGCTGTTTTCCACTTATTTATCTATTCTTACTCCCACTCTCTCACATAATTCATTTCATTCAAACTTATGGTCTTTACTTTCATACTTTTTGCACTAAAATTTACATATCTATCATCAGTATTCCATTCCCAATACAATGGGGTGAATCTGGCACACAATCCTCACCACTTACAGACATCCTCCATCCACATACAATGCAATACTGCAAAAAGTTAACTTCAAACTTATCTAATCATTAGGAAAATGTTATGAAAATACATCTGAGCATTTGTAATGAAAGTATGCTATATAAATGAGTGAATGTCTTTAGTATTTGAAGTGTACGGATGAATCCTCAAGAGTTACACTCCAAGTTCAAAAAGTAACTTATGAGGTAAAGTACTAAGTGATTTAAATAGACAGAAATACAGAGAGAGACGTAGACAATATTCCTACTATAGGTACACATAAATGATTTCCTTATGAATCTATTGACTGCAAATACATTCAATTCTAATATTTACTGATGTAATGACTGGAAGTTCATATGTCTCTACAGCACAAAATATTGCAAATAATAAACAGATATATCATGAACTAGAGACTGCATAACATTGGTGTATAAAGAGAATATGTGATATTTAATTACAAGGAAAAGTCTAACTATATGAGGATGGTGTTACAAAGCCACAATAGTAAGGAAAAAATAGGCAGCATGAAATGAAAGATGAAAAATGCAATAAAAAAAGCAGTTCTGTAAAATATAGAGTATTTACCTGTTTTTCTAACAAATACACTGGGTGATTTGGGTCTGTGCGTGGGGTGGTGATACTTGTTGGAGAAGATGCTAACACGGTGGGAATTATTTCACTCTCGCCTTGAAAACTACGGCTTACTATATAATTGCCAGGAAACCAAACTTGAGCCCGCCACTGGAACACTCGCATAGCAACTTTCAGATTCTTCAGTTCATTCAACAAAACAGGCTCTCTCTGTCATGATAAAAGTCATAATTATGAGTAATTCTGGCATATTATACAACTGCAAATTAAAAATCAGCAATAGAAATATGATCCTACTAAGTTGTGTCCACATACTCTGTATACATCTTGAGGTATTCAGGCATTTTCAATGTCACAATGTGTTAGTTTTACTTCTCTAAGTAAGAGAATACTCACTATTGTTAATGTAAACAGGGCCCTTAACCATCTCAGACAGCCATAAAATCAACCATAATGAGAGAATATTGTAAAACTAAAAATAGTTCAATCCTATATGTAATATTTCTCAAGTTACTATAGCTCTCAGTGCAACAAACATTCAGACACACTCATTCAAAATCTTTCCTCATTTCCTGTTTATACATCTGCCATGCCCAATACCACAGCTTAAGATTCTATAGCATCTAATTACTTTTTTGGTGATATTTTCATAAGACTCAACTGCTCCTTAACACAATAAAGATCTTAAGCTCTGAAAGAACCACTCTAGTTTGAGTCAGTCTATGTTAAACACACGTACATAATTAATTAAGCAAAGAAAACATGGTCAAATTGCACTCCAACATCACCTCAATTTCTTGATGTAAGTTTCTGCACCTTTATACCCCTAAAATTCTGTTGATGATATTGTAGCTCTATCTTTATCATCTTCGATTATGATGCTCATTATATCCTGAATAATCTGAGTGGAGTTTTCTTGTACTGTCTCAAAATCTATGAGGATTTTTTTGTTTGTTTGTTTGTTTGTTGGCTTCATTTTAGGCAAAATTCACTTTGCTTCTAAGAAGCACATTATAAAAAACTGTCTAATTTGTTTGAAAATAGGGTAATATGAAAGTAAATCACTTTCCTCTCTTCCTACACGTACACATGCCTTACATCCTCGATAAAAACTTTTCACTGCTTCTAACAACTTGCCTCCCACACCATATATTCTTAATACCGTCCACAGAGCATCTCTATCAACTCTATCATATGCCTTCTCCAGATCCATAAATGCTACATACAAATCCATTTGCTTTTCTAAGTATTTCTCACATACATTCTTCAAAGCAAACACCTGATCCACACATCCTCTACCACTTCTGAAACCACACTGCTCTTCCCCAATCTGATGCTCTGTACATGCCTTCACCCTCTCAATCAATACCCTCCCATATAATTTACCAGGAATACTCAACAAACTTATACCTCTGTAATTTGAGCACTCACTCTTATCCCCTTTGCCTTTGTACAATGGCACTATGCACGCATTCCGCCAATCCTCAGGCACCTCACCATGAGTCATACATACATTAAATAACCTTACCAACCAGTCAACAATACAGTCACCCCCTTTTTTAATAAATTCCACTACAATACCATCCAAACCTGCTGCTTTGCCGGCTTTCATCTTCCGCAAAGCTTTTACTACCTCTTCTCTGTTTACCAAATCATTTTCCCTAACCCTCTCACTTTGCACACCACCTCGACCAAAACACCCTATATCTGCCACTCTATCATCAAACACATTCAACAAACCTTCAAAATACTCACTCCATCTCCTTCTCACATCACCACTACTTGTTATCACCTCCCCATTTGCGCCCTTCACTGAAGTTCCCATTTGCTCCCTTGTCTTACGCACTTTATTTACCTCCTTCCAGAACATCTTTTAATTCTCCCTAAAATTTAATGATACTCTCTCACCCCAACTCTCATTTGCCCTTTTTTTTCACCTCTTGCACCTTTCTCTTGACCTCCTGTCTCTTTCTTTTATACATCTCCCACTCAATTGAATTTTTTCCCTGCAAAAATCGTCCAAATGCCTCTCTCTTCTCTTTCACTAATACTCTTACTTCTTCATCCCACCACTCACTACCCTTTCTAATCAACCCACCTCCCACTCTTCTCATGCCACAAGCATCTTTTGCGCAAGCCATCACTGATTCCCTAAATACATCCCATTCCTCCCCCACTCCCCTTACTTCCATTGTTCTCACCTTTTTCCATTCTGTACTCAGTCTCTCCTGGTACTTCCTCACACAAGTCTCCTTCCCAAGCTCACTTACTCTCACCACCCTCTTCACCCCAACATTCACTCTTCTTTTCTGAAAACCCATACAAATCTTCACCTTAGCCTCCACAAGATAATGAAGAGAGGAAAGTGATTGGTTCTCAGTGAATGTAGGTTTGCGGCAGGGGTGTGTGATGTCTCCATGGTTGTTTAATTTGTTTATGGATGGGGTTGTTAGGGAGGTGAATGCAAGAGTTTTGGAAAGAGGGGCAAGTATGAAGTCTGTTGGGGATGAGAGAGCTTAGGAAGTGAGTCAGTCGTTGTTTGCTGATGATACAGCACTGGTGGCTGATTCATGTGAGAAACTGCAGAAGCTGGTGACGGAGTTTGGTAAAGTGTGTGAAAGAAGAAAGTTAAGAGTAAATGTGAATAAGAGCAAGGTTATTAGGTACAGTAGGGTTGAGGGTCAAGTCAATTGGGAGGTGAGTTTGAATGGAGAAAAACTGGAGGAAGTGAAGTGTTTTAGATATCTGGGAGTGGATCTGGCAGCGGATGGAACCATGGAATCGGAAGTGGATCATAGGGTGGGGGAGGGGGCGAAAATTCTGGGAGCCTTGAAGAATGTGTGGAAGTCGAGAACATTATCTCGGAAAGCAAAAATGGGTATGTTTGAAGGAATAGTGGTTCCAACAATGTTGTATGGTTGCGAGGCGTGGGCTATGGATAGAGTTGTGCGCAGGAGGATGGATGTGCTGGAAATGAGATGTTTGAGGACAATGTGTGGTGTGAGGTGGTTTGATCGAGTAAGTAACGTAAGGGTAAGAGAGATGTGTGGAAATAAAAAGAGCGTGGTTGAGAGAGCAGAAGAGGGTGTTTTGAAATGGTTTGGGCACATGGAGAGAATGAGTGAGGAAAAATTGACCAAGAGGATATATGTGTCGGAGGTGGAGGGAACGAGGAGAAGAGGGAGACCAAATTGGAGGTGGAAAGATGGAGTGAAGAAGATTTTGTGTGATCGGGGCCTGAACATGCAGGAGGGTGAAAGGAGGGCAAGGAATAGAGTGAATTGGAGCGATGTGGTATACCGGGGTTGACGTGCTGTCAGTGGATTGAATCAAGGCATGTGAAGCGTCTGGGGTAAACCATGGAAAGCTGTGTAGGTATGTATATTTGCGTGTGTGGACGTATATAATACATATATAATACGTATATAATAATAATAATAATAATAATATTATATTATATTATAGGTTATATGGTAGGGCATGCTCACATACACTATTTACGTGTTGTACAGTTAGAATCTCTAACGTGCTATCTGCTGGTTGCATGAACTTATGAGAAATGACCAGTGGAGACCCTGTTGCTCCAATGTGAGACGAAGGGTATTCGATTTTATAATATATATATATAGATACCATCCCTGGGGATAGTGGGGAAAGAACACTTCCCACGTATTCCCTGCCTGTCGTAGAAGGCAACTAAAAGGGGAGGGAGCGGGTGGCTGGAAATCCTCCCCTCGTTTTTTTTTTAATTTTCCAGAAGAAGGAACAGAGAAGGGGGCCAGGTGAGGATATTCCCTCTAAGGCCCAGTCCTCTGTTCTTAACACTACCTTGCTATCGCAGGAAATGGCGAATAGTATGAAAAAAAAAAAATAATAATAATAATAATAATAATAATAATAATAATAATGATAATAATAATGAAACAGGAGTTGTGGGAGTATGTGATAGAATGTAATAAAGGAAATTCTCGATTAATATGGGTAAAACTGAAAGTTGATGGAGAGAGATGGGTGATTATTGGTGCATATGCACCTGGGCATGAGAAGAAAGATCATGAAAGGCAAGTGTTTTGTGAGCAGCTGAATGAGTGTGTTAGTGGTTTTGATGCACGAGACTGGGTTATAGTGATGGGTGATTTGAATGCAAAGGTGAGTTATGTGGCAGTTGAGGGAATAATTGGTATACATGGGGTGTTCAGTGTTGTAAATGGAAATTGTGAAGAGCTTGTAGATTTATGTGCTGAAAAAGGACTGGTGATTGGGAATACCTGGTTTAAAAAGCGAGATATACATAAGTATACGTATGTAAGTAGGAGAGATGGCCAGAGAGCGTTATTTGATTACGTGTTAATTGACAGGCGTGTGAAAGAGAGACTTTTAGATGTTAATGTGCTGAGAGGTGCAACTGGAGGGATGTCTGATCATTATCTTGTGGAGGCTAAGGTGAAGATTTGTATGGGTTTTCAGAAAAGAAGAGTGAATGTTGGGGTGAATAGGGTGGTGAGAGTAAGTGAGCTTGGGAAGGAGACTTGTGTGAGGAAGTACCAGGAGAGACTGAGTACAGAATGGAAAAAGGTGAGAACAATAGAAGTAAGGGGAGTGGGGGAGGAATGGGATGTATTTAGGGAATCAGTGATGGATTGCGCAAAAGATGCTTGTGGCATGAGAAGAGTGGGAGGTAGGTTGATTAGAAAGAGTAGTGAGTGGTGGGATGAAGAAGTAAGATTATTAGTGAAAGAGAAGAGAGAGGCATTTGGACGATTTTTGCAGGGAAAAAATGCAATTGAAAGGGAGATGTATAAAAGAAAGAGACAGGAGGTCAAGAGAAAGGTGCAAGAGGTGAAAAAGAGGGCAAATGAGAGTTGGGGTGAGAGAGTATCATTAAATTTTAGGGAGAATAAAAAGATGTTCTGGAAGGAGGTAAATAAAGTGCGTTAAGACAAGGGAGCAAATGGGAACTTCAGTGAAGGGCGCAAATGGGGAGGTGATAACAAGTAGTGGTGATGTGAGAAAGAGATGGAGTGAGTATTTTGAAGGTTTGTTGAATGTGTTTGATGATAGAGTGGCAGATATAGGGTGTTTTGGTCGAGATGGTGTGCAAAGTGAGAGGGTTAGGGAAAATTATTTGGTAAACAGAGAAGAGGTAGTAAAAGCTTTGCGGAGGATGATATTGACTGGTTGGTAAGGTTATTTAATGTATGTATGACTCATGGTGAGGTGCCTGAGGATTGGCGGAATGCGTGCATAGTGCCACTGTACAAAGGCAAAGGGGATAACAGTGAGTGCTCAAATTTCAGAGGTATAAGTTTGTTGAGTATTCCTGGTAAATTATATGGGAGGGTATTGATTGAGAGGGTGAAGGCATGTACAGAGCATCAGATTGGGGAAGAGCAGTGTGGTTTCAGAAGTGGTAGAGGATGTGTGGATCAGGTGTTTGCTTTGAAGAATGTATGTGAGAAATACTTAGAAAAGCAAATGGATTTGTATGTAGCATTTATGGATCTGGAGAAGGCATATGATAGAGTTGATAGAGATGCTCTGTGAAAGGTACTAAGAATATATGGTGTGGGAGGCAAGTTGTTAGAAGCAGTGAAAAGTTTTTATCAAGGATGTAAGGCATGTGTACGTGTAGGAAGAGAGGAAAGTGATTGGTTCTCAGTGAATGTAGGTTTGTGATGTCTCCATGGTTGTTTAATTTGTTTATGGATGGGGTTGTTAGGGAGGTGAATGCAAGAGTTTTGGAAAGAGGGGCAAGTATGAAGTCTGTTGGGGATGAGAGAGCTTGGGAAGTGAGTCAGTCGTTGTTCGCTGATGATACAGCACTGGTGGCTGATTCATGTGAGAAACTGCAGAAGCTGGTGACTGAGTTTGGTAAAGTGTGTGAAAGAAGAAAGTAAGAGTAAATGTGAATAAGAGCAAGGTTATTAGGTACAGTAGGGTTGAGGGTCAAGTCAATTGGGAGGTGAGTTTGAATGGAGAAAAACTGGAGGAAGTGAAGTGTTTTAGATATCTGGGAGTGGATCTGGCAGCAGATGGAACCATGGAATCGGAAGTGGATCATAGGGTGGGGGAGGGGGCGAAAATCTGGGAGCCTTGAAGAATGTGTGGAAGTCGAGAACATTATCTCGGAAAGCAAAAATGGGTATGTTTGAAGGAATAGTGGTTCCAACAATGTTGTATGGTTGCGAGGCGTGGGCTATGGATAGAGTTGTGCGCAGGAGGATGGATGTGCTGGAAATGAGATGTTTGAGGACAATGTGTGGTGTGAGGTGGTTTGATCGAGTAAGTAACGTAAGGGTAAGAGAGATGTGTGGAAATAAAAAGAGCGTGGTTGAGAGAGCAGAAGAGGGTGTTTTGAAATGGTTTGGGCACATGGAGAGAATGAGTGAGGAAAAATTGACCAAGAGGATATATGTGTCGGAGGTGGAGGGAACGAGGAGAAGAGGGAGACCAAATTGGAGGTGGAAAGATGGAGTGAAGAAGATTTTGTGTGATCGGGGCCTGAACATGCAGGAGGGTGAAAGGAGGGCAAGGAATAGAGTGAATTGGAGTCGATGTGGTATACCGGGGTTGACGTGCTGTCAGTGGATTGAATCAAGGCATGTGAAGCGTCTGGGGTAAACCATGGAAAGCTGTGTAGGTATGTATATTTGCGTGTGTGGACGTATATAATACATATATAATACGTATATAATAATAATAATAATAATAATATTATATTATATTATAGGTTATATGGTAGGGCATGCTCACATACACTATTTACGTGTTGTACAGTTAGATTCTCTAACGTGCTATCTGCTGGTTGCATGAACTTATGAGAAATGACCAGTGGAGACCCTGTTGCTCCAATGTGAGACGAAGGGTATTCGATTTTATAATATATACATATAGATACCATCCCTGGGGATAGTGGGGAAAGAACACTTCCCACGTATTCCCTGCCTGTCGTAGAAGGCGACTAAAAGGGGAGGGAGTGGGTGGCTGGAAATCCTCCCCTCGTTTTTTTTTTAATTTTCCAAAAGAAGGAACAGAGAAGGGGGCCAGGTGAGGATATTCCCTCTAAGGCCCAGTCCTCTGTTCTTAACACTACCTTGCTATCGCGGGAAATGGCGAATAGTATGAAAAAAAAAAAAATAATAATAATAATAATAATAAATATAATAATAATGATAATGATAATGAAACAGGAGTTGTGGGAGTATGTGATAGAATGTAATAAAGGAAAATCTCGATTAATATGGGTAAAACTGAAAGTTGATGGAGAGAGATGGGTGATTATTGGTGCATATGCACCTGGGCATGAGAAGAAAGATCATGAAAGGCAAGTGTTTTGTGAGCAGCTGAATGAGTGTGTTAGTGGTTTTGATGCACGAGACTGGGTTATAGTGATGGGTGATTTGAATGCAAAGGTGAGTTATGTGGCAGTTGAGGGAATAATTGGTATACATGGGGTGTTCAGTGTTGTAAATGGAAATTGTGAAGAGCTTGTAGATTTATGTGCTGAAAAAGGACTGGTGATTGGGAATACCTGGTTTAAAAAGCGAGATATACATAAGTATACGTATGTAAGTAGGAGAGATGGCCAGAGAGCGTTATTTGATTACGTGTTAATTGACAGGCGTGTGAAAGAGAGACTTTTAGATGTTAATGTGCTGAGAGGTGCAACTGGAGGGATGTCTGATCATTATCTTGTGGAGGCTAAGGTGAAGATTTGTATGGGTTTTCAGAAAAGAAGAGTGAATGTTGGGGTGAAGAGGGTGGTGAGAGTAAGTGAGCTTGGGAAGGAGACTTGTGTGAGGAAGTACCAGGAGAGACTGAGTACAGAATGGAAAAAGGTGAGAACAATAGAAGTAAGGGGAGTGGGGGAGGAATGGGATGTATTTAGGGAATCAGTGATGGATTGCGCAAAAGATGCTTGTGGCATGAGAAGAGTGGGAGGTAGGTTGATTAGAAAGGGTAGTGAGTGGTGGGATGAAGAAGTAAGATTATTAGTGAAAGAGAAGAGAGAGGCATTTGGACGATTTTTGCAGGGAAAAAATGCAATTGAAAGGGAGATGTATAAAAGAAAGAGACAGGAGGTCAAGAGAAAGGTGCAAGAGGTGAAAAAGAGGGCAAATGAGAGTTGGGGTGAGAGAGTATCATTAAATTTTAGGGAGAATAAAAAGATGTTCTGGAAGGAGGTAAATAAAGTGCGTTAAGACAAGAGAGCAAATGGGAACTTCAGTGAAGGGCGCAAATGGGGAGGTGATAACAAGTAGTGGTGATGTGAGAAAGAGATGGAGTGAGTATTTTGAAGGTTTGTTGAATGTGTTTGATGATAGAGTGGCAGATATAGGGTGTTTTGGTCGAGATGGTGTGCAAAGTGAGAGGGTTAGGGAAAATGATTTGGTAAACAGAGAAGAGGTAGTAAAAGCTTTGCGGAGGATGATATTGACTGGTTGGTAAGGTTATTTAATGTATGTATGACTCATGGTGAGGTGCCTGAGGATTGGCGGAATGCGTGCATAGTGCCACTGTACAAAGGCAAAGGGGATAAGAGTGAGTGCTCAAATTTCAGAGGTATAAGTTTGTTGAGTATTCCTGGTAAATTATATGGGAGGGTATTGATTGAGAGGGTGAAGGCATGTACAGAGCATCAGATTGGGGAAGAGCAGTGTGGTTCAGAAGTGGTAGAGGATGTGTGGATCAGGTGTTTGCTTTGAAGAATGTATGTGAGAAATACTTAGAAAAGCAAATGGATTTGTATGTAGCATTTATGGATCTGGAGAAGGCATATGATAGAGTTGATAGAGATGCTCTGTGGAAGGTACTAAGAATATATGGTGTGGGAGGCAAGTTGTTAGAAGCAGTGAAAAGTTTTTATCAAGGATGTAAGGCATGTGTACGTGTAGGAAGAGAGGAAAGTGATTGGTTCTCAGTGAATGTAGGTTTGCGGCAGGGGTGTGTGATGTCTCCATGGTTGTTTAATTTGTTTATGGATGGGGTTGTTAGGGAGGTGAATGCAAGAGTTTTGGAAAGAGGGGCAAGTATAAAGTCTGTTGTGGATGAGAGAGCTTGGGAAGCGAGTCAGTTGTTGTTCGCTGATGATACAGCGCTGGTGGCTGATTTATGTGAGAAACTGCAGAAGCTGGTGACTGAGTTTGGTAAAGTGTGTGAAAGAAGAAAGAAAGTAAATGTGAATAAGAGCAAGGTTATTAGGTACAGTAGGGATGAGGGTCAAGTCAATTGGGAGGTGAGTTTGAATGGAGAAAAACTGGAGGAAGTAAAGTGTTTTAGATATCTGGGAGTGGATCTGGCAGCAGATGGAACCATGGAAGCGGAAGTGGATCATAGGATGGGGGAGGGGGCGAAAATCCTGGGAGCCTTGATGAATGTGTGGAAGTCGAGAACATTATCTCGGAAAGCAAAAATGGGTGTGTTTGAAGGAATAGTGGTTCCAACAATTTTGTATGGTTGCGAGGCGTGGGCTATGGATAGAGTTGTGCGCAGGAGGGTGGATGTGCTGGAAATGAGATGTTTGAGGACAATGTGTGGTGTGAGGTGGTTTGATCGAGTAAGTAACGTAAGGGTAAGAGAGATGTGTGGAAATAAAAAGAGCGTGGTTGAGAGAGCAGAAGAGGGTGTTTTGAAATGGTTTGGGCCCATGGAAAGAATGAGTGAGGAAAGATTGACCAAGAGGATATATGTGTCGGCAGTGGAGGGAACGAGGAGAAGTGGGAGACCAAATTGGAGGTGGAAAGATGGAGTGAAAAAGATTTTGTGTGATTGGGGCCTGAACATGCAGGAGGGTGAAAGGAGGGCAAGGAATAGAGTGAATTGGATCGATGTGGTATACCAGGGTTGACGTGCTGTCAGTGGACTGAATCAGGGCATGTGAAGCGTCTGGGGTAAGCCATGGAAAGCTGTGTAGGTATGTATATTTGCGTGTGTGGATGTATGTATATACATGTGTATGGGAGGGGTTGGGCCATTTCTTTCGTCTGTTTCCTTGCGCTACCTCGCAAACGCGGGAGACAGCGACAAAGTATAATAATATAAATAATAATAATAATAATGGGGATACTGGAGAAAGAATACTTCCCACATATTCCCTGCGTGTCGTAGAAGGCGACTAAAAGGGGAGGGAGCAGGGGGCTGGAAATCCTTCCCTCTCATTATTTTTTTTTAATTTTCCAAAAGAAGGAACAGAGAAGGGGGCCACGTGAGGATATTCCCTCAAAGGCCCAGTTCTCTGTTCTTAACGCTACCTCGCTAACACGGGAAATGGCGAATAGTTTGGAAGAAAGAAGAGAAAATAATAATAATAATAATAATAATAATAATAATAATAATAATAATAATAATAATAATGGGGGCTAATGGGGAGGAAATAACAAGTAGTGGTGATGTGAGGAGATAGAGTGAGTATTTTGAAGGTTTGTTGAATGTGTTTGATGAGAGAGTGGCAGAGGTAGGGTGTTTTTGTCAAGGTGGTGTGCAAAGTGAGAGGGTCAGGGAGAATGGTTTGGTAAACAAAGAAGAGGTATTGAAAGCTTTGCGGATGATGAAAGCAGGCAAGGCGGCTGGGGTTTGGATGGTATTGCAGTGGAATTTATCAAAAAGGGGGTGACTGTGTTGTTGACTGGTTGGCAAGGATAGTTGATGTATGTATGATTCATGGTGAAGTGCATGATAATTGGCAGAATGCATGAATAGTGCCATTGTATAATGGCAAAGGTGGTATAGGTGAGTGTTCAAATTACAAAGATATAAGTTTGGTGAGTATTCCTAGGAAATTATATGGGAAGGCATTGATTGAGAGAGTAAAGGCATGTACAGAGCATCAGATTGGGGAAGAGCAATGTGGTTTCAGAAGTGGTAGAGGATGTGTAGATCAGGTGTTTGCATTGAAGAATGTAAGCATACTTAGAAAAACAGATGGATTTGTATGCAGCATTTATGGATCTGGAGAAGGCATATGATAGAGTTGATAGAGATGCTTAATGGAAGGTATTAAGAGTATATGGTGTGGGAGATAAGTTGCTAGAAGCAGTGAAAAGTTTTTATCGAGGATGTAAGGCATGTGTATGAGAAGGAAGAGAGGAAAGTGATTGGTTCCCAGTGAATGTTGGTTTGCGGCAGGGGTGCTTGAAGTCTCCATGGTCTTCTAATTTGTTTATGGATGGGGTTGTTAGGGAGGTGAATGCAAGAGTTTTGGAGAGAGGGGTAAGTATGCTGTGTGTTGTGGATGAGAGGGCTTGGGAGGTAAGTCAGTTGTTCACTGATGATACAGCGCTGGTGGCTGGTTCGGGTGAGAAACTGCAGAGGTTGGTGACTGAGTTTGGTAAAGTGTGTGAAAGAAGAAAGTTGACAGTAATTGTGAATAAGAGCAAGGTTATTAGGTTCAGTAGGGTTGAGGGACAAGTCAATTGGGAGGTAAGTTTGAATGGAGGAAAAATGGAGTAGATTTAGCAGCGGATGGAACTATGGAAGCAAAAGTGAGTCACAGGATGGGGGAGGGGGTGAAGGTTCTGGGAACATTGAAGAATGTGTGGAAAGTGAGAACATTATCACATTATGCCTCCCAACCATATAATGTTGTTGGAACTACTATTCCTTCCAACATACCCATTTTTGCTCTCTGAAATAATGTTCTTTCTTTCTAAACATTCTTCGTCGCCCCCAGGAGCTTCACCTCCCCCACCCTATGACTCCCTTCGGCTTCCATGGTTCCATTCACTACCAAGTCCACTCCAAGATATCTAAAACACTTCACTTCCTCCAATTTTTCTCCATTCAAACTTACATCCCAGTTAACTTATTCCTCAACCCTGCTAAACCTAGTAACCTTGCTCTTATTTACATTTACTCTCAATTCACACACTTTTCCAAACTCAGTCACCAACTTCTGCAGTTTCTCCCTCGAATCAGCCACCAATGCCGTATCACTGGCGAACAACAAATGATTCACTTCCCAGGCCCTCTCATCCCCAACTGACTGCATACTTGCCCATCTCTCCAAAACTCTTGCATCTACCTCACAAACCACCCCATCCACAAACAAATTAAACCACCATGGTGACATAACACACCACTGCCACAGACCGACCTTCACTGGGAACCAATCACTCTCTTCTCTTTCTACTCATACACATGCCTTACATTCTTGTAAGAACTTCTCACTGCTTCTGGCAGCTTACCGCCAACACCATATATTCTTAATACCTTCCACAAAGCATCTCTATGAACCCTATCATATGCCTTCCCCAGATCCATAATTTTTTTTTTTTTTTTTTTTTTTTTTTTTTTTTTTATATATACTTTGTCGCTGTCTCCCGCGTTTGCGAGGTAGCGCAAGGAAACAGACGAAAGAAATGGCCCAACCCCCCCCCCATACACATGTACATACACACATCCACACACGCAAATATACATACCTACACAGCTTTCCATGGTTTACCCCAGACGCTTCACATGCCTTGATTCAATCCACTGACAGCACGTCAACCCCTGTATACCACATCGCTCCAATTCACTCTATTCCTTGCCCTCCTTTCACCCTCCTGCATGTTCAGGCCCCGATCACAAAATCTTTTTCACTCCATCTTTCCACCTCCAATTTGGTCTCCCTCTTCTCCTCGTTCCCTCCACCTCCGACACATATATCCTCTTGGTCAATCTTTCCTCACTCATTCTCTCCATGTGCCCAAACCATTTCAAAACACCCTCTTCTGCTCTTTCAACCACGCTCTTTTTATTTCCACACATCTCTCTTACCCTTACGTTACTTACTCGATCAAACCACCTCACACCACACATTGTCCTCAAACATCTCATTTCCAGCACATCCATCCTCCTGCGCACAACTCTATCCATAGCCCACGCCTCGCAACCATACAGCATTGTTGGAACCACTATTCCTTCAAACATACCCATTTTTGCTTTCCGAGATAATGTTCTCGACTTCCACACATTTTTCAAGGCTCCCAAAATTTTCGCCCCCTCCCCCACCCTATGATCCACTTCCGCTTCCATGGTTCCATCCGCTGACAGATCCACTCCCAGATATCTAAAACACTTCACTTCCTCCAGTTTTTCTCCATTCAAACTCACCTCCCAATTGACTTGACCCTCAACCCTACTGTACCTAATAACCTTGCTCTTATTCACATTTACTCTTAACTTTCTTCTTCCACACACTTTACCAAACTCAGTCACCAGCTTCTGCAGTTTCTCACATGAATCAGCCACCAGCGCTGTATCATCAGCGAACAACAACTGACTCACTTCCCAAGCTCTCTCATCCCCAACAGACTTCATACTTGCCCCTCTTTCCAGGACTCTTGCATTTACCTCCCTAACAACCCCATCCATAAACAAATTAAACAACCATGGAGACATCACACACCCCTGCCGCAAACCTACATTCACTGAGAACCAATCACTTTCCTCCATAAATGTCACACACAAATCCATCTTTTTTACTTAGGATTTCTTGCATGCATTCTTCAAAGCAAACACCTGCTTCACACATCCTCTACCACTTCTGAAATCACACTGTTCTTCCCCAATCTATGCCCTATACATGCCTTCACCCTCTCAATCAATACCCTCCCATACAATTTTCCAAGTATACTCAACACTTATGCCTCTTTAGTTATAATACACCTTTATCCCTTTTGCCTTTATACAATGGCACTAAACATGCAGTCCGCCAATTCTCAGACACCACCATGATCCACAGATACACTGAATATCCTTACCAACCAATCAACACAATCATCCCCTTTCTTAATAACTTCAACTGCAATACCATCCACTCCCACCACCTTGCCAGATTTCATCTTCCACAAGGCTTTCACCACCTCCTCTCTCTTCACCAAACTACTCTCCCTGACTGTCTCATACTGCACACTAAATCTGCCACTCTATCATCAGACACATGAGTTATAATTGTTAAATACCACTCTTGAATTTCCTTTTTTACTGTTTTCAACTGAACTAGCTGCAGAATGTTACTAATTCTATTGTAATTACTATTAAGTTTGAGAGTTTCAACACAAACTTCATATAAATTCTATTGCAATTACTATTAAGTCTCAAAGTTTCAAAAGAAGCTTCATATAAACACAAATAGTTTGATGATCAACCTTAAGATTTGGGAAAGTTTAGGTCCCTTTATAAATTGTAAGGTGCTGAATGCAATAAGTGTATTAGGGCATATTTTCACAGTTTCATATTTGTGATGTTTATGGACTTTATGTTTACTGAAGCATGTTTGATGTTTTGACTCACAAAAATGCTATACGCATCAAATGTCACTGTATTAAAGTGAATGCTTGTACAATTGGAATTGTCTAGTATTTGCATCTTTACCAGTTAGAATACTTTGTTTTGCTGCTGTTTATCTGCATTAATTCTGATTGATATCTAAAGGATAAAACCATCTCCAAAAGAAGAGAAGTTTCATGACTAAACTGAATATTACCCACATAACTTGCCATAACACTGGACCTCATACTATTTGTAGATTTAAACATATATTGATGGATCCTAAGATCTAAAAAGGACAGCATGACTTAGTGATAAAATTTTCTTTTCTTTTCCTTCAGACTTGTCTACCATTTCTCACATTTGTAAGGTAGAACAAATGAAGAATACGTCTCATTAGTTTACATTCATTCTCTAGCTGTCATGTGTAATGTACTGAAACCTCAGCTCCTTATCCACAACCATGCCCCAGTGACCTTTCTGTAGTGTGGTTTCCCCCATGTGCTTTATACCCCTCACTTACCTCACTGACGGCATGTCACCCATGTGTACCATATTGCTCCAGTTCACTTTATCCTGAGAAGGTCCCATGCACTCAAAATCTTATTTGCCCCATCCTTCCATCTCCAATTCAGTTTCCCCTCTCCTTGTCCACTCCACTACTGACAGATATATCCTCTTTGACCACCTCTCCTCACCCATTCTCTCCACATGTTCAAACCATTGCAGCACACCCTGTTCAGCTCTCCCAACCATTTTCTTATTACCATACCACTCTCTACCCTATCATTTCTTACTCAATCAACCCTCCTCACACCACATATAATCCTCAAACATTTCATTTCCCACATGTTCAACCTTTTCTGTACATTATCATCCATTGCTCATGCTTACATCTATACATCATCATCAGGACTACTATACTTTTAAGCATACCCAGCTTTGCACTCTCAGATAGTGACCTCTCTTTCCACATATTCCTCAGTGCTATAACTTATATCAGCTTCCCATTGTTCCATTTGCTGTATGTCCACTCCCGGGTATCTAAAACACTTCACTTCCTCCAAGTTTTCTCCATGCAAACTCACATCCTATACTAACCTAGCTCTCACACTCCTAAGCCTAATAAGATTGCATTTATTCACATTTGCTCTCAACTTTCTTCTTTCACACACTGCTAAACTCAGGCATCAACTTCTGTAGTTTCTCACTCAAATCTTCCATTAGTACAGATTCATCAGAAAACAATTGCCCCATCCTTTCACTTCCAATTTGGTCTTCCCCTTCTCATTGTTCCCCTCCACTTCTGACATATATATCATCTTTGCCAATCTTCCCACAATCATTCTCCCCATATATCCACACAATTTCAGCGCACCATCTCTCAACCATACTCTCCTTATTATCACATCTGTCTCTTGCCCTATCATTACTAATTTGATCACATATTCTACTCAAATACTGAATTCCAATATAGCCACCCTCTTCTGTACATTCTCATCTACAGCCCATACCTTGAATCATACAGCATCACTGGGACTACTATACCTTCAAACATACCCATTTTTGCCTTCCCAAATAGTGAACTCTTTCCACGCATTCCTCAATGCTCGCAAATCCTTCGCCCCCTGAACCACCCTATGACTCATTTCCACTTCGTTGTTCCATTTGCTGCCCTGTCCATTCTTAGGGATCTAAAACATTTCACTTCCTCCAAGTTTTCTCCATTCAAACTCATACCCCCAACTAACCTGTCTCACTACACTACTTAACATAATAAGCTTGCTTTTTTTTTTTTACATATACTCTCGAGCTTTCTTCCTTCACACACCCTAAACCCAGATACCAACTACTCTTTTCCCTATCCATAAATATACCCCTGATGCAGATCCACCTTCACCTCAAACCATACACCCTCCTCTCTACCTACATGAAAAAACTTCTTACTCTTTTGATAAAAACTCCTCACTGCTTCTAAAAGCTTTCCTTTCAAACCATTTATTTGTAACACCTTCCACAAGGCATCCCGATCAAGCCACATATATATTCTTCTATTTCTCAAAGTATTTCTCACACAAATTCTTAAAAGAATACACCTAATCCATACATCCTCTTCAACTCCAGAATAAACATTAGTCCTCCTTAATCAGATTGTCTCTGCATGTCACCAACCTCTTAATCACCAGTGGGCCATACTGCTAACCAACAATACTCGCCAAACTTATACCTCTTTAATTCGAACACTTACCTTTGTCCAGCTTGCCTTTCTACAATGGCACTAAATTTGCATCCTTCCAATCCTCAGCCACTTCATGATGATCCATACATTCACTGAAAATCCTAAATATCCAATCAATAACAAATCACCCCCTTTCCTAAGAAATTCAACTGCAATACCATCAACTCCAGCTGCCTTGCAACATTTCATCTTAAGGCTTTCACCATATCTCTCTTCACCAAACCATATGCTATATTTCTCTCTTCACTTACTTCACTAACCCAAACACCCTACATTTGCCACCTTATCGTCACACACATTCAAGAGTCCATCAATTTTCTCTCCATTTCTTCACCTCATCACAGCCTGTTACCACTTACCTATTTGTCACATTCACCAACCTTCCCATTTGTACTTTTGTTTTTCTTTCACAACTAACATCCTTTCAAAACATATTATTTTCCCTGAAGTTTGCTGATACTTGTTCACTCCAACTTTAATTTGCCCTCTTTTTCAGCTCCTGCACCTTCCTCTTGATCTCGCATTGCTTTCTCTTACACAACTCTCAATCACTTGCACTCCATCCCTGTAAGTACTGCTAATACATCTCTCATTTCTCATTCACTAGCAAATTTACCTCATCAATCCAACATTCACCACCCTTTCTTACCAGCTCAACTCCCAACTTCTGCATGTCACTAACTTTTCTCTTATATGCCAGTACTGCTTCCCTAAATTTCTCCCATTCCTTATTCACTTCCTTATTTTCATATACTCCCACTTTTAGTTATACTACACAATCTTTCCTAATATTCTTCAAACAAGTCTCCTTCCCAATTTCACTTACTTTCACCATCCTCTTCTCACCCATATGATTTCCTCTTCTCTGAAAACCTCTATAAATCTTCATTCTTGCCTGTAACAGGTAATGATCAGACATCCTACCAGCTGCCCCCTTAGCACATTCACATCCAAGAGTCTCTCTTTTCCACACCTATCAATGAGCATCTAATCCAATAATGCCTGCTGACCATCTTTCCTACTCATCTATATATACTTATGTACTTCGCTCTTCTTAAATCAGATTACTTCCAATCAACAATCCCTTTTCAGCACACTTCCACAAGTTGTCCACCTTTTCTATTCATCTTATCATATACCCCTTGCCCCCCATTCATACCTTCATATGCCTTTTGTATTTATTTCACACATCACTAATACCCAGACTCTTCCATCAAAACTGTTTACACACTCACTCAGCTGCTCCCATAACACTAACCTCTTTCAACATCTCTTGTTATCCACTTTCTTTTTTTTTTCTTTTTTTGCTGCTGTCTCCTGCGTTTGCGAGGTAGCGCAAGGAAACAGACGAAAGAAATGGCCCAACCCACCCCCATACACATGTATATACATACACGTCCACACACGCAAATATACATACCTACACAGCTTTCCATGGTTTACCCCAGACGCTTCACATGCCCTGATTCAATCCACTGACAGCACGTCAACCCCGGTACACCACATCGATCCAATTCACTCTATTCCTTGCCCTCCTTTCACCCTCCCGCATGTTCAGGCCCCGATCACAAAATCTTTTTCACTCCATCTTTCCACCTACAATTTGGTCTCCCACTTCTCCTCGTTCCCTCCACCGCCGACACATATATCCTCTTGGTCAATCTTTCCTCACTCATTCTCTCCATGTGCCCAAACCATTTCAAAACACCCTCTTCTGCTCTCTCAACCACGCTCTTTTTATTTCCACACATCTCTCTTACCCTTACATTACTTACTCGATCAAACCACCTCACACCACACATTGTCCTCAAACATCTCATTTCCAGCACATCCACCCTCCTGCGCACAACTCTATCCATAGCCCACGCCTCGCAACCATACAACATTGTTGGAACCTCTATTCCTTCAAACATACCCATTTTTGCTTTCCGAGATAATGTTCTCGACTTCCACACATTCTTCAATGCTCCCAGGATTTTCGCCCCCTCCCCCACCCTATGATTCACTTCCGTTTCCATGGTTCCATCCGCTGCCAGATCCACTCCCAGATATCTAAAACACTTCACTTCCTCCAGTTTTTCTCCATTCAAACTTACCTCCCAATTGACTTGACCCTCAACCCTACTGTACCTAATAACCTTGCTCTTATTCACATTTACTCTTAACTTTCTTCTTTCACACACTTTACCAAACTCAGTCACCAGCTTCTGCAGTTTCTCACATGAATCAGCCACCAGCGCTGTATCATCAGCGAACAACAACTGACTCACTTCCCAAGCTCTCTCATCCACAACAGACTTCATATTTTCATTTTTATCCTCACAATTTCTAGAGCTCACTTCCTTACACTCTTTCACATATTCTCAACTCCAGTTTCAGTAATCGTGCTAGCCTGTCCTTAGCTCTCATCCACACTAACCCCTGACCTTACTTGAGAAATTTCTCAACCATTCTTCCCCCTTACCCTCAAGCTTTGCTTTACCTAGAGCAAGAACATTCAGGTTCCTTTCCTCAAACATACTACATATCTTCCCTTTCTTTTCACCTTGGTTACATTCATATACATTCAGATGCCCCAGCCTGAGCCTTCAAGGAGAATGAACACTCCTTCCTTGGACCCTTCTTGTATTCCATCTTTTAGAAACTAAAATGCAAGAAGAAGGCTTCCAGTACCCCTCTCCTGCCCCTCTTAGGTAGTCTTCTGTGATACACAAGGAATTCACAGGTTGAATTCCTTTTTCATTCACATATAATATTTTGTATGGTTCAATCATTTTCCTACCATCTTTTCTGAGCTTGTGCTTCTCTGATCTTCATCTATTCTGCAAACTTGACTGCACTTTTTACATTTTTTCTATTTGTTAAGTTTCTTGCCAGTTCCATTAGCAATCCTGCTAAAAAAGTTTACATTCCTGTTTTCATTACTATTCCCACTTTGTTCCTGATTTAACCTTCTGATGGCTTGTATTCTACAGTCCTTATCATACTATTTCTACAATTACCTACCTACAGTTATATTCATTTCAAACCTTTCAAGGTGAAACTACCACAACAGAACATTTAGTACATAGTACTGGGTGTTGATTCTTAAATTTACTAACAATTCCATATTTTCGTCTGAGATAGTGCTAACATAATCCTTATACTTCTAGCTTCTTTACATTTATTTCTTCTGTTATATCAGCTATTCAAAATAATTTTTTTTAATATGTATTACCCTTTCTTTTAGTCTAATCTTTCTACTAATTTCTCTTCATGTATAATTCCTTTAGAGGTACTGGGTATCTGTTTCTCTTGTAGTTCCTTTATTCATTTTCACCACTTTGTGTCTCCTTTCCCTTCAATAACCTCTTTGTTATCTGCCTAATTATGGGTTTTAAGTGGTTCAAATGCGAGTACGTTTTGTCTGAATAACTCACAGATGAAGACTAATCCAAATTATGCATCATATTTGTCCACAGTTAGTTATGCATTCCCATACCACACTTTACACATCCAATTCAAGGTATGATTTGTGGTTTACTCTGTATCTCTTTCTACAATATTCACATTAACTAACTAGCAGTTTTCCACTTTCTGTATCTTCTTGAGATACAGGATCTGCTATCTAAAAACACTGCTTTTCTTTTTCCTTGCCATCTTTTTGTATTCATCTACTACCAGCATCCTATTCTTGCTGTTGTCAATAGATTTTTGATAGTAGTAGAAGTAGTAAGTACGAACATTAAGCAGGTGCATTATGTAGAATTAGCCAGCAAGAACATTAGGTTGGAATCTCTGCAAACACTGTGCTAGAGTTGCCCTCTGCCACTGGGATGTTAAGGTTGAGGCACTTAAAGGCTTAGAAGTAGCACTGAAGTTCACTAGTTTTGAAGATTCTATTGTCATGGCCACCTCCTTGAGGGAGTTCGAGGTGGGAACAGGCATCAGAGATATAGATAGATGGATAATGATATTGCTGAAAAAAAAATAATGAGGCATGTTGTTCCTAAGCTATTTCATGTATATCCCATACTTAAGAATTAGACTCAAATAAAAATTGCACAGGAATATACCCTCCTTGTATAATGGGCTTCAGTTTGTCTTTTAGCGACATTTTTCAAGTGATAGGTTTTCCAGATATGTTACCCAGTCATTAAGTGGGAGTTCACACTATATTAGGTAGAAAACTCATGGTTATTTGTAAAAGAGAAACTATCCAAGTGACATAGGTTCAGCAAAAAAAGGACAAGAATAACAGATCTATCAGACTTCTATGACAGGTGACCACTTATTTAGACAAAAGAAATGGATGGGTGAATGGTGTGCTCTTCGACTGCTGAAATACATTTGACCATCTCACACAAATGGCTGGTAAAGATGCTGAACTTTTAAGTAGACAAAGAATGAGATTCCTTATGTGGACTGAAAATCACTTTAGCAGAATGAATCAGATGATGCATGTCAAAGGAGCCATTTTTTTGAGGGTTCAGGTAACATATGACATACTACAAGGCATGTCTGTGTTTATACCTTGCCTGAAGGAATGAATTCATACTTGAATGTGTTTGTGAATAAAGCTAAAGTCAAGAAAGAAGTAAGAAATAATATTGATTGCACAAACTGACAAAAGGGCTCAGACAAGCTCCAGAGTTGGTCAGATACATGGTCAATAAAGTTCATCCACAGAGCAGGCAATTTAGGAAGATGGTAGTCAGAGTCAGGTGTACATATGACAAGAAGCTGGGTGGAAACAAGCAACATAAATCTGAGTGTGAAAGGGACTTGGGGACTGGTATATCAACCAATCTATCACAAGAATCCTATGTTAGAAGAAGACTTACGAAGACAAATTACATGCTTATTAAACATTAGAATTTTTATAAGTACATGACAAAAAAATATCAAAAAAAGTATTCACAATTCATATTAACCTCTATTAGAATATGGCGATCAAGTTTGGTTAATACACTTAAAAAATACTAGAAGATTCCAGGGAACACTTGTGTCATCTGCTTTGCAGCATAATTAGTGATAGTGAAATAAGAATAAGTGTAAATATTGTTTGGGAAAATATCAAGAACAGATCAGGCAAAACTCAAAACAGAATTATGGACCTTATGTCATTCAGTTCTGTATACACCAGGAACTTCTGTACAGAGTTCAATGAGTACATGATATAGACTTTTCGCATTATAACTAAGTTGCAGGTTAAAGCTTTTGACTCCCAAAGACAAGTGACAAGGAGACGGATAACAATGGCCAAAGTGACACAGGTGATGAAAAAATCTATATCAAGTTCTACAACCAATTGTGGCATATTCTTCAACTTAAGAGCCTGGTTAACTTCTGGGTTAAACCTTTTCATAAAGGGCATAACTCAGGCAAATCCAAACTAAAGTTATAAGTATTATACCATTCAGGAAAAATATAGTGTCATTAGTATTTGATTCATACTTTTCATATCATGACCATGATTAAACTGCAGGTTAAATCTTTCATATGGGGGATAACTCAAGCAAAATCCAATCTTGAGACATTGGTCTTCTACCGTTCAACTCTCTAGAAGTTGGGGACCAACTGCAGCTGAGGAGGTTCAAGCTAGAAATGTGTGAAATATTTACCCAGAATTCAATGCATGCCGGAAAGATGAAACAAAAGGAGCACAACATTATAAATGTGAATTTCAGCAAAGTATAAGCAAAATATGGATGGTTAGAAATAAATCATGCACATGCAAATTCAATTGTTGTAAAGTCAACATAGCCTAAAGTAGGGTTGGGCATAATTATGCTGTGATTGGTTGAAGCCCTGTGAAGCTAAATCGTGACTGGATGGAAGGCAATATGATTTCATGCCATCAATGCTTTGAGCACCTTTGCCCAGTCTCAATGAACTGTTCTGGAAGGATATTCTGCTATGAAGTATCTCAACAAGGATCAGCTGCTATGAAATGAAGAGAGCTTCATGCACATCGATGTATCACAGTCCAGTACTTTCAATGCACAGCTGTTTGAAACTTGGTGAAAAGACAATAACTGAATGGTTCTCAACAACTTTAGTCGAAACATGAAAAAATATTTACTGAAAATTTGGTAGTTCCAGAAAAACACTCTATGCTTATTCAGCTTTCATTAGAATCATTACTGCAAAGGCTGAAATTAAAATTTTCAAGTAAAAAACTATGACGAGTTTTTCCATAATGGAAAAAACTTTTTCAGATACACTAATTCTAAATATGAAAACATGATGAGACAAAAAAATCATAAATACCTCTCTCATAAATGATAAATCTCTCTGGAGAAAGTAAGCGTGCTGCTGAAGATCATGTTGCCGACAAAGTGCCAGTGCATGTTCATGGGGGCGCCACTTGTGTTGCTCCATCAAGGTGTCATGGGTAGCTTTTAACTGGTCAGCTAACCATGGTTCAATACGGGAAAATATGGAATGTGTATGTCTGAGCTCCTCCCTCCGGGATCTTTCACCCTCCTCATATATTCTCTCTACCTCATCTAGTGCCCTGCACAGGAAGAAATTCAGTCTGAAAACTATAATCATGGAACATTGTAGAACATATTTTCTAATTTCTCCTCTTTATCTAAAGGGAACATCCATACAAGGTATGCATAAGTACTCTATATGATATTGCAACTACCTTCTTATCTGCAAGGCTGAAGAAATGCCTAAAACTATTTTCCACATCAAGATTGCAGGGAAAGAGATGTTCTGCAAGCTAATAATTACAATATTTAGAACTTAAGGATATCATCACCTGAAGCAAATCAATTACTTACAAACCATACTCAGATAGATCTAACCTACCTGTAGAATTTTTTAAAACAATTCAACCAAAGCTAAGAGAAAGCTGTGATTAAAACATCAAAGTTGAGCAATGAAGGACTCCTACATTAAAAACAATAAGATGGAATAGTTAAGTGTTGCAAATTTTATATTTCTTGAGGAGAAAAGTGATTCACATTGTTTTGCTAGCAAAATAGTTTTCATCCTGTTGAATCCTTGACAGCATATCTTTTTCTTTATACCTGTTCACTCTTTCCTACCTTAATGAGGAAGTATCAGGAATAGATGATCATTGACTTCAATTGTTCACATCCTTTCTCTGGCCATCATGTATAATGTACCAAAACCTGAGCATCCCATTCACAGTCAAACCTCACAGACCATTCCTTGGTTCCCCTAGCCCCATATACTACATCATTCTAAGTCATTCTATCCAAAGCATGCTTCTCATCCCATAGATGTTTCTTTATTGTTTCAATATGTCCTAACCATTTTAGCACAACCTGGTATGCTCTCTTAGTCAGCCTGCATTTACTACCACACTTTACTCTTACAATTCCATTCCTTATATGATAAACTTTCTTTTTTTTTTTTTTTTTTTTATACCTCGTCGCTGTCTCCCGCGTTTGCGAGGTAGCGCAAGGAAACAGACGAAAGAAATGGCCCAACCCCCCCCATACACATGTACATACACACGTCCACACACGCAAATATACATACCTACACAGCTTTCCATGGTTTACCCCGGACGCTTCACATGCCTTGATTCAATCCACTGACAGCACGTCAACCCCTGTATACCACATCGCTCCAATTCACTCTATTCCTTGCCCTCCTTTCACCCTCCTGCATGTTCAGGCCCCGATCACACAAAATCCTTTTCACTCCATCTTTCCACCTCCAATTTGGTCTCCCTCTTCTCCTCGTTCCCTCCACCTCCGACACATATATCCTCTTGGTCAATCTTTCCTCACTCATTCTCTCCATGTGCCCAAACCACTTCAAAACACCCTCTTCTGCTCTCTCAACCACGCTCTTTTTATTTCCACACATCTCTCTTACCCTTACGTTACTTACTCGATCAAACCACCTCACACCACACATTGTCCTCAAACATCTCATTTCCAGCACATCCATCCTCCTGCGCACAACTCTATCCATAGCCCACGCCTCGCAACCATACAACATTGTTGGAACCACTATTCCTTCAAACATACCCATTTTTGCTTTCCGGGATAATGTTCTCGACTTCCACACATTTTTCAAGGCTCCCAAAATTTTCGCCCCCTCCCCCACCCTATGATCCACTTCCGCTTCCATGGTTCCATCCGCTGACAGATCCACTCCCAGATATCTAAAACACTTCACTTCCTCCAGTTTTTCTCCATTCAAACTCACCTCCCAATTGACTTGACCCTCAACCCTACTGTACCTAATAACCTTGCTCTTATTCACATTTACTCTTAACTTTCTTCTTCCACACACTTTACCAAACTCCGTCACCAGCTTCTGCAGTTTCTCACATGAATCCGCCACCAGCGCTGTATCATCAGCGAACAACAACTGACTCACTTCCCAAGCTCTCTCATCTCCAACAGACTTCATACTTGCCCCTCTTTCCAAGACTCTTGCATTTACCTCTCTAACAACCCCATCCATAAACAAATTAAACAACCATGGAGACATCACACACCCCTGCCGCAAACCTACATTCACTGAGAACCAATCACTTTCCTCTCTTCCTACACGTACACATGCCTTACATCCTCGATAAAAACTTTTCACTGCTTCTAACAACTTGCCTCCCACACCATATATTCTTAATACCTTCCACAGAGCATCTCTATCAACTCTATCATATGCCTTCTCCAGATCCATAAATGCTACATACAAATCCATTTGCTTTTCTAAGTATTTCTCACATACATTCTAAGCAAACACCTGATCCACACATCCTCTACCACTTCTGAAACCACACTGCTCTTCCCCAATCTGATGCTCTGTACATGCCTTCACCCTCTCAATCAATACCCTCCCATATAATTTACCAGGAATACTCAACAAACTTATACCTCTGTAATTTGAGCACTCACTCTTATCCCCTTTGCCTTTGTACAATGGCACTATGCACGCATTCCGCCAATCCTCAGGCACCTCACCATGAGTCATACATACATTAAATAACCTTACCAACCAGTCAACAATACAGTCACCCCCTTTTTTTTATAAATTCCACTGCAATACCATCCAAACCTGCTGCCTTGCCGGCTTTCATCTTCCGCAAAGCTTTTACTACCTCTTCTCTGTTTACCAAATCATTTTCCCTAACCCTCTCACTTTGCACACCACCTCGACCCAAACACCCTATATCTGCCACTCTGTCATCAGACACATTCAACAAACCTTCAAAATACTCATTCCATCTCCTTCTCACATCACCACTACTTGTTATCACCTCCCCATTTACGCCCTTCACTGAAGTTCCCATTTGCTTCCCTTGTCTTACGCACCCTATTTACCTCCTTCCAGAACATCTTTTTATTCTCCCTAAAATTTACTGATAGTCTCTCACCCCAACTCTCATTTGCCCTTTTTTTCACCTCTTGCACCTTTCTCTTGACCTCTTGTCTCTTTCTTTTATACTTCTCCCACTCAATTGCATTTTTTCCCTGCAAAAATCGTCCAAATGCCTCTCTCTTCTCTTTCACTAATACTCTTACTTCTTCATCCCACCACTCACTACCCTTTCTAAACAGCCCACCTCCCACTCTTCTCATGCCACAAGCATCTTTTGCGCAATCCATCACTGATTCCCTAAATACATCCCATTCCTCCCCCACTCCCCTTACTTCCATTGTTCTCACCTTTTTCCATTCTGTACACAGTCTCTCCTGATACTTCCTCACACAGGTCTCCTTCCCAAGCTCACTTACTCTCACCACCTTCTTCACCCCAACATTCACTCTTCTTTTCTGAAAACCCATACTAATCTTCACCTTAGCCTCCACAAGATAATGATCAGACATCCCTCCAGTTGCACCTCTCAGCACATTGACATCCAAAAGTCTCTCTTTCGCACGCCTGTCAATTAACACATAATCCAATAACGCTCTCTGGCCATCTCTCCTACTTACATAAGTATACTTATGTATATCTCGCTTTTTAAACCAGGTATTCCCAATCATCAGTCCTTTTTCAGCACATAAATCTACAAGCTCTTCACCATTTCCATTTACAACACTGAACACCCCATGCATACCAATTATTCCCTCAACTGCCACATTACTCACCTTTGCATTCAAATCACCCATCACTATAACCCGGTCTCGTGCATCAAAACCGCTAACACACTCATTTAGCTGCTCCCAAAACACTTGCCTCTCATGATCTTTCTTCTCATGCCAAGGTGCATATGCACCAATAATCACCCACCTCTCTCCATCAACTTTCAATTTTACCCATATCAATCGAGCATTTACTTTCTTACATTCTATCACATACTCCCACAACTCCTGTTTCAGGAGTATTGCTACTCCTTCCCTTGCTCTTGTCCTCTCACTAACCCCTGACTTCACTCCCCAGACATTTCCAAACCACTCTTCCCCTTTACCCTTGAGCTTCGTTTCACTCAGAGCCAAAACATCCAGGTTCCTTTCCTCAAACATACTACCTATCTCTCCTTTTTTCACATCTTGGTTACATCCACACACATTTAGGCACCCCACTCTGAGCCTTTTCTAACACCATATATTATCTACAGGCATATAATTTCTAACAAATCCACTCTCTGCTGTTCAGAGCCTTAGGCTTGCATATATAAAACACCGTCAGGAGTACTATCCCTAAAAATATAACCATATTAGCCCTAACAGACAGTGACATATCCACACAATCCTCAGTGCACCCAAAACCTTTTGATTCCTCTCCTACCCTATGATTTGCTTCCACCTCTCAGGGCTCATCTGCTGCCATGTCCACTCTCAGATACGTCAAGCATGCCACTTCCACTAGCTTCTCCCAGTTCAAACTCATATTCAAACCATCTTGTCTCAAACCTTTGCTACTCGTTACCTTAATTTAGTTCATTTACTCTCAACTCCCTCCTTTCACACACTCCTAAACTCAAACAACTGCTAGTCTGTGATGAGGGCCATATCATCTACGAGTAGCATATGAATCATTTCCCAAGCCTCTTCTACCACCAACATGCTGTAAACCAGACCCTCACTCCAAGGCCCTTGCATTTAACCACCTCATAATCCCATCAAGAACAGATTAAGTAGCCAATGTGACAACACAGACCATTTCTGCAAACCCAACTTCATTTGGAACCTCTCATCCCCCTCCAATCCCACTCAGTTTAATGCCCTACTCTCCACATAAAGCTCTCTACATTCCTTAGTTCATAATTCAACATATAAATCTCTCTCTTTCTCCAACTATTTCTCACACCAATTTTTCAAAGCAAACTGGGAATCCTCTACCATTCTGAAGGCTACATTTCTCCTCTTATTATGATGCTCTATGTATGCCATCATTCTCTCAATCACTAGACTTATACCTCCGTAATTTGAGCATTTATTTCTGTCACCCCACCTGCACATAACAGCAATATACCTTCATTCTGCCAGTCCTTGGGCACCTCATCTTGGTTATATATACATTGGAAAGCCTGACTATCCAATCATAAACAATGGCATCCCCTTTCTTGACAAACATGCCTGTAATTCCATCCATTTCCATTGCTTTGCCACACTTCATCTGCTACAAGGGTTTCACCACCTCTTCTCTTTTCACTAAACCATTCATCATAACTGTTTTACTCTACATAGTATCACATAGTATCCCATCCCAAACATACCAAACATACCACCCTACTATCTGGCACATTTTACTATCCATTAAAATACTCACTCCATCTCTTTTTCACCTTTTGTCTGTTAGAACTCTCCCATTTGCTCCTCTATCTATTGTTTCCATTTGTTCTGTTGTTCTCCTTGCAGTACTGCATTCGCCTCCCTCCAAAACATTTTTTTATTTCTTTATTTTTTCTTTTTTTATATTGAAGGCTCCAGTCACAGACAAAAGCCCACATCAAAGCTGGGCTTTAATTGAAATATAAAGAGAATTATGAAAGATAAAAGAAAAGACAAGGGAAAATATTTATGAATTTTGGAGGAAGTGAAAAACCTGTCTTTCAAAATGTGTCAGGTCATAGTTATTGGGAAAGACGTGAGAGGGTAGAGAGTTCCAAAGCTTTGATGTGTCAGGATAGAAGCAGTTATAAAAGTGGCCACACAGTAATCATGTGATAAAGCAGCTTGCAAGTATTATATGGTCTCCCTAGTAGTGGGGGCACACTAACAGCCAGGTCTCGGGAGCAAAAACCAAACTAATACCTATAGAAGAGGGAAAGTAAACCAACATTGCAGCAGAGGGCAAGAGGGTCAAGTTTGGAAGTTAGCCTGGGACAGTTTATATGTTGGACTGCTTTCGAATCAACTCTGTCAAGTAAGGATGCACAGCTAGAACCATACAAGGATGAATCAGTCCTTTGTATATATGGAGCAACTGTTCTGAAGAAAAGAAGTTTTGATATCTAAACAAGACACCCAGTTTCTTAGAGTAGGGTTTCCAAGAAAGAGTAGATGTTATGATAATACCAAGAATGTTCAATGAGTCAAGAGATGGAATTACAGAACTATCAAAGGAGAGACGTTGTGAGGAGTTTTCAATAGAGAGACAGGGGGTCATGGAGGCATCAAACTTAACTAGATTTTGTCAACCCACTGAGATATCCTGTCCAAGTCTGACTTTATTGAATAAGCTGTGTCAAGATGAGATGCAGATCAAGTGAGAGAAGAAGAAGAACTGAAGGATGTGGATGACTGCAGTGTTGAGTAATCAGCATACGAGTGCATTTGGTTACTTGTGGTGGAGAGGAAATCATTGAAAAAAAGGAGAAAAAGTGTATGGGACAGGACAGAACCTTGAGGGACATCACTGTTAATGGAGTTCACAAATATTCCTTCAACAGCCATGCCACTCTTTCCTTTGCTCTCATCCTCACAGCAACCCTAAACTTTGTTCCCTGGATATTCCTACATTCCTACCCTCTTCTCCTTCAGTTCAGATTCACTCACAGCCAAAACACTTAGGTTCCTCTCCTCAAACACAGCACCTATCACTCTCATATTCTCATTCCAGTTTCATCCACACACATTCAGACATCCATAACTGAGCCTTGGATCCTCTTGCTTCGGCTCTTGAAAGATGATAATACAAAATGGATAAGGTTTCCAGGCCCCTGCTCCCACCACTATAAGTTAACTCTTATGAAACTTAAACAGATATGTAGATAGTTTTCTTCCTCCCTTATCCCTGATGATAAAGGAAATTTATTGATTTAGGGTAAACAATCATATGACTTGTGTCCTCAAATGTTATGAGAAAAATAGAAAGTATGTGCTTATGGATTGAGTTCCACCACCCTACATGTATGAGAGGTGGAAAAAGAAAGAAGGCAACCTGTGCCAGAATGAGGAAACATGACACACAATGTGGTGATGGCTCCCTCCACCACTGTCACAATTTCTTCCAACCCCCAAGCAATAACTCCCTGGATGTTGCCTTCCTACCCCTAGGACTATATTCTGTTTATGCTTTATTACAAAATATATGAAGCCTTAGCATTCTCAACCACAGTCTACAGAAAAAGACATTCAAAATGGTTGAGTTAATGATCTGTAACAGCTTCAGTTCTTTACTTTTCTGCTACAGGTAACCCATTCATCTTGATTTTAGACTATCAGAAGTTCCAGAAATCTGGATATTTTCGAAAGTGGTCAGTTTTGAATGTGACGGGCTTCATAGATCAAACAGATCCTGCTTCAGATGGTTATCAATTTGTAACTTAAACACAATTTCCTTCTTAATTTTTCATTGCACATTTTACATTATCATTATTTTCATTATACTTAATCACCATTTCCTGCATCAGCGAAGTAGCGCCAGGAAACAGACGACGAATGGCCTATCCACTCATATACACATATTTATACATAAATGCCCATATACATACATATACATATCAACGTACACACATATACATATATATACATACACATACACAGACATATACATATATACACATGTACATATTCATACTTACTTGCCTTCATCCACTTCAGTCGCTACCTTGTCCCACAAGAAACAGCATTGCTACCCCCACTTCAGCAAGGTAGCACTAGGAAAAAACAGACAAAAAAGGCCACATTCGTTCACACTCAGTCCCTAGCTGTCATGCATAATGCACCACAACCACGGCTCCCTATCCACATCCAGGCCCCAGACCTTTCCATGGTTTACCCTAGATGCTTCACAAGCCCCGGTTCAGTCCGTTGACAGCACACCGACACCAGTATACCACATCGTTCCAATTCACTTTATTCCTTGCACACCTCTCACCCTCCTGTATGTTCAAGCCCCGGGCACTTCACCATGATCCATACATACATTGAACATCCTTACCAGCAGTCACCCCCTTTCTTAATTAATTCCACTGCAATACCATCCAAACCCACCACCTTGCCGGATTTCATCTTCCACAAATCGTTCACTACCTCTTCTCTCTTAACCAAACCATTCTCCCTGACCCTCTGACTTCACACACCATCCCAACCAAAACACTCTACATCTGCCACTCTATCATCAAACACATTCAACAAACCTTGAAATTACTCACTCCATCTCCTCACTTCATCACTACCTGTTATTACTTCCCCACTTGCTCCCTTCACTGATATTCCCATTTGTTCTCGTCTTACACATGTTATTCATCTCCTTCCAAAACATCTTTTTATTCTCCTTAAAGTTTAATGATACTCTCTCACCCCAACTCTCATTTGCCCTCTTTTTCAACCCTTGCACCTTCCTCTTGACCTCCTGCCACCTTCTTTTATACATCTCCCAGTCATTTGCACTCCTTCCTCACATGTATCATCCAACTACCTCTCTTTTCTCTTTCACTAACAACTTTACTTCTTCATCCCACCACTCACTACCTTTTCTAATCTGCCCACTTCGCACCTTTCTCATACCACATGCATCTTTTGCACATGCCATCACTGCTTTCCTAAATACATCCCATTCCTCACCATTACCCTCACGTCATTTGCTCTCACCTTCTGCCATTCTCCACTTAATCTCCCTTGGTACTTCTTCACACAAGTCTCCTTTCCAAGCTCACTTACTCTCACTACTCTCTTCTCCCCAACATCTTTTCCTCTTTTTTGAAAACCTCTACAAATCTTCACCTTTGCCCCCATAAGATAGTGATCAGACATCCCACCAGCTGCCCCTATCAGAACATTAACATCCAAAAGGCTCTCTTTTACATGCCTATCAATTAACACATAATCTAATAATGCCCTATGACCATCTCTCCCACTCACATAAATACTGAGTGATCGGGGCCGGAACATGCAAGAGGGTGAAATGCGTGCAAGGAATAGAGTGAATTGGAACGATATGGTATACTGGGGTCGACATGCTGTCAATGGATTGAACCAGGGCATGTGAAGTGTCTGAGGTAAACCATGGAAAGTTCTGTGGGGCCTGGATGAGGAAAGGGAGCTGTGGTTTCGGTGCATTATACATGACAGCTAGAGACTGAGTGTGAACGAATGTGGCCTTTGTTGTCTTTTCCTAGCGCTACCTCATGCACATGCAAGGAGAGGGGGTTGTTATTTCATGTGTGGCGGGGTGGCGATGGGAATGAATAAAGGCAGACAGTATGAATTATGTACCTGAGTATATATATGTATATGTCTGTGTGTGTGTGTGTGTATATATATGTAAACGTTGAGATGTATAGGTATGTATATTTGTGTGTGTGAACGTGTATGTATATACATGTGTATGTGGGTGGGTTGAGCCATTCTTTCATCTGATTCTTTGCGCTAACCCGGGAGACACCGACAAAGTAAGAAAAAAAAATATTTCTTTTTAAAGCAGGTATTCCCAATCATAATAATTCAACAAACAACTGAAGCATTACCACAGAGACCTTTATGCTAAGAAAATTATGTAAGCATCTCCTGAAAATATTTCAACAAGTTCAAAATGTCTTTTGTAACATATCCTACACCATTTCTGTGATAAAAGATGTTTTTGAAAAGTGGGTCTAAAACAATTACATATATAGATACATAACCTATCTCTGAAGTTGAGTATATGTAATACATATCAAGAGTGGAGAAATACTATATACCTGTGCATGAGCAAAACTGCTTTAGCATGGTTGATAAGTAATAATGGAACTGAGTAGCCAAGTTCCTGAAGGGAAAGGTTTGATAGAATTGCAGTATATACACGACCCAAGTACTCCTCTTGCACTAAACGGTTACCCTCCTGCAAAAGATAAATCATATGGTTACATATAAAGAATATAAAGAGTGTAAAAAAATGAGTGAGCATGGACAAGTTGAAATTTGCAGTTCAAATGAACAAGCTGTCATCCCTATTGCCTAAAGTGCCTATGGTTGTGGCCTCAACAACACATAATAATGCTCTGGTGCCAGTGCATTACAAACCACAGCAAGAGAGAGGATTCAAACATATGATGTCATTGTTCACCTATTTCTGGTGCCACCATGCTAAAGCAAGAAAAAGCAAACAAGCATGAAAAAACTGCCTTAGATTTTCCAAAAGGACCTCTTTGAAATGAAAGATGATATGTATAAAAACTTGAATAAAACATACAAATCTCTAGTTGTTTTTTTTTTTTTTTTTTTTTTTTTATACTTTGTCGCCGTCTCCCGCGTTTGCGAGGTAGCGCAAGGAAACAGACGAAAGAAATGGCCCAACCCCCCCCCCCATACACATGTACATACACACGTCCACACACGCAAATATACATACCTACACAGCTTTCCATGGTTTACCCCAGACGCTTCACATGCCTTGCTTCAATCCACTGACAGCACGTCAACCCCTGTATACCACATGACTCCAATTCACTCTATTTCTTGCCCTCCTTTCACCCTCCTGCATGTTCAGGCCCCGATCACACAAAATCTTTTTCACTCCATCTTTCCACCTCCAATTTGGTCTCCCTCTTCTCCTCGTTCCCTCCACCTCCGACACATATATCCTCTTGGTCAATCTCTCCTCACTCATTCTCTCCATGTGCCCAAACCATTTCAAAACACCCTCTTCTGCTCTCTCAACCACGCTCTTTTTATTTCCACACATCTCTCTTACCCTTACGTTACTTACTCGATCAAACCACCTCACACCACACATTGTCCTCAAACATCTCATTTCCAGCACATCCATCCTCCTGCGCACATCTCTATCCATAGCCCACGCCTCGCAACCATACAACATTGTTGGAACCACTATTCCCTCAAACATACCCATTTTTGCTTTCCGAGATAGTGTTCTCGACTTCCACACATTTTTCAAGGCTCCCAAAATTTTCGCCCCCTCCCCCACCCTATGATCCACTTCCGCTTCCATGGTTCCATCCGCTGACAGATCCACTCCCAGATATCTAAAACACTTCACTTCCTCCAGTTTTTCTCCATTCAAACTCACCTCCCAATTAGAAAAGATATTTTGAAAAACATGATACAACAGAATTTACATAATTACCTTTTCAACCTCATAATCACTGAGATTTTGAGCCTTGAGATCAGCAATAACTTTTTCTCTGAAGTGCAGGAACCAGCCCCGTGCTTCTTTCTCCAGTATGCCAACAAGCACCGGTAATGCCTTCTTCATCAGTTCCCTGCAATGAGATTACAATGTATTTTCCCAATTTCCAACACTCCAGTAAACTTGAAGCTACACAAAAAAGAAACACACAGGTTAGCAAAATCCTTTCAAAATTAAACACATGTTTTATCACTGTTTCTTGCTGCTTAAATGGTGTTATGCAGAGAATAATAAGCAATATGCCCTTTGTACCAAGAACACTAAATTCAAGAGCGGTGTCAATTATCACTATAGATTCTGGCATCATTTTTGAGCGTGAATTTGACTCACATCACCCCCTCTAACAAAGGTGGAAGCAAAGCCGTCCCATAAAACTATCGACCAATAACACTAACATCACACATTATCAAAATCCTCGAAAGAGCCCTAAGAAACAAACTAAGTGAATTCATATAAATAAAAAATCTACATAATATGGGACAATATGGTTTCAGAGTGGCAAGATCTTGCCTCTCTTAGTTGCTTAAGCACTATAATTAGACTGATGAAGCTCTGAAAACAAAGAAAATGCTGACGTGGTTTATATGGACTTTGCAAAATCATTTGACAAATATGGCATTGGTGCCATAGCAAATAAAATGCAAAAGATGGGAATAAATGGAAAAATTGGGACACACATATCCAACTTTGCAATTAACAGATCACAAAACGTAGTTGGAAACCATGCCATATCCAGTGCTTCCACGGTAAACTGTTCAGACCCCTAAGAAACTGTACTTACACCCCTATTGTTCCCATCTTATGCCTGAAACTGACACGCACACAAGCCATAGCATTATATCATCCTTTGCAGATGATACACAAATAAGTATGAAAATCATATAAACATGCTTTTCAATGGATTTAAGTTTCATCTCCAGTATAGGGTAACAGAAAACAAAAATACAAAATACCAAACAGACACAGACACTATTACAAAAGAGTTGAACAATGTGAAATCCCTCAGAGTAATAACTGACCTGACATTCAGCAAATACAACAAAACAATGATTGCCTCATGGAGAAGGATGGCAGGCTGGACCTCCAAGACAAGAGAAGAAAAGCCAATGATGATATCATTTAAGGTGCTATTTCTTTCACAAATTGAATATTGCTGCATTCTAACAACACCATACAAGGTGGGCAAAATTGCATAATTACAGAGATCTTTCACAGCCCATATCAACTTGGGTCTATATCATCACCTTTACACCTGGAAAATCCTTGAGGATATGATCCCCAACTTGTATTTGGAAATAACATCATACTGGCATCATAGACATGGAAGATTGTAAACCACTTCCTCTGAAAACCTTAAACATCCAGGCCCATGACTCTTTAAAACCTTGCCAGCTATCGTCAGAAACAGGATGGAATGCACAACAGAGAAGTTCATGAGTATAGTGAACAAGTACCTGCAAAGTGTACCAGACCAGCTAGGCTGTGGGGATTATGTGAGGTTGGATGACCATTGACACAACCCAAAACCCTTGAATTAATGCAAGCTGTAGGGGTAAAGAACTCCAGAAGACTTCACCAGGACCATGTATTCACCAGGTATGCCCTTATCACTAATCAAGGATCAGGCTTTAGGCTCATCTCATCTCTGATTAGGGATCTGTTATTGAGAGCCATATATACAAATATCCTATGGATAATGGCTGTCCCCTTGGACTGAAGACAGAATGCACCAATCCCTAAACCATTCACACATCACTCCCAGCCACTTATGTGACCCTCCAGCTTGCTACTGGAAAAAGTTAGTCATATCCACCTGGGGAAGCACTAGCACCATCGAATTTCTGGCAAGTGATGGCTCGGTGCCTCCTTTAGTTCGGACAAAATTATGTGAGGGAACTTGAAATTACCACGGCCACCATACTAGTTTACTGGGTGGCCACAGATGGCGCTGTGTGTAGAGCGCACTTATTTACATTCTTTACACTGGACTTGTTGGTGGTGATACTGTAATTCTGTGAGATTATTAGCTTATTTTGCTTAAATTTAACCCTAGCTATGGCTTCCAAGACATATGAGAGTGTTAGTCGTGGTGACAAATGTAAGCATCAGTCCATGTCAATCCAAGATAAAGTAGGACTGTTGAAAAAATGGACTGTGGTGTTTCAGTGCATAAGCTGTGTGACATCTACAGTACTGGGTCATCAACTGTTTATGATATAAAGAAGCAAAGGCAGAAAATATTGAAATTCTATGCAGACAGCGATTCCAAGAAGCAAATGACGATTAGAAAAACTATGAAAGATGGTAAAAGCACTGAACACGATCGAGTGATGATGGAATGGTTTTGACAGCATCGGAGCGATGGAGTAGACTTGTCAGGTAGCATGATAATGAACCAGGCTAAGTTGTTCCATAAAGAACTTGAATTACAAAATGAGCATAACTATAGTGAAGGATGGCTTCAAAGACTCAAGAAGCGTCATGGAATTTCCATAAATAAAGTGTGTCGAGAAAAGCAGTCTGCAAACCACGAAGGAGCTGCCGAGTATGTAGACGAATTTGCGAAACTCGTAGCTGACGAGCACCTCAGTCCTGAGCAGGTGTCTAATGTATTTCATTTATTTATTTAATTTACATTCAATATTTGTTTAATCTAAATTTCTAGCAGTCCATGGTATACTTTAGACACATGGGAGATGTACAATTAGTGGGTTAGAGGTGTGTTGATGAATTATCATTACGTGACCACGGTTGGTCCGGTAAAATGGTTAATCTGGCAAGGCTTTGGAACCAAGAATGCCGGAAAACCGGTAGTGTAACTGTACTGGGTCTAGAGACAAATGTTATAGAAGAGAAAAATGTGGAAAAAAGGGCAAAATTAATGATGAGGAGGGAACTGTGTACATGAAGCTCCTGCACTGTGTGGTATAATGGCCATGATAATAGGCAAAATGTTTTAGAGTCTGAAACTTCTAGCAGTGGCTTCAATGATACTAGACAATTTTCAATATTTTTTCTTAAAGACAGAGAAACTTCATGACTAGTGAAAGGGTTAAGTATACTATCATCCTATCATTATAAATGCTGATAAACAGAGATTTTGAAGTATGGAAAACCATTTCTCTTCTTGAGGAACAGCCCAATATGCATCTAAGAGAGCACTACTTAATGAGGGGTTAAAACACCATTTCACACAACAGAGCTAGGATAATAACAAGCATTCATCCTCGTGAATTTTGTCCCACTTAGATCTGTGACATCAAAGCACAGAGGGAGGTGGCAACAATCACTGTGCTACAGGTCTGTTATCGTCAGAACTGAGGAAAGGGTTTCAAAAAAGAAATGACGCAAGAGAAGGGATGTCAATATTGATGAATACTCATAGAACTCTGCCTGCAATATTTTTCTATTCTTCAAAACCTATTTTCTCACATTCAACCAGAGCCCAACAAAAGTACAAAAGCACATCCACATGAATGAGAAGGAACCTTAAGAAGAACTTTGGGAAAGATCCTCACAAAAGAAAAAAACTTATCCTTTATGACAATTTGGCCTTCCCTTTGGAATGCACTCTCAAGAACATAGCAGACCCAGATCCACATAAGGGTGATCAGCTGTATCTATGTACAGGTATAATTCAATCAAGGGGGTGTTACATGCTAAGTAATCCTGTTAATAATCTCAAGAATGAAGGATTCGTACAGAAAGCCATTTATTTTACAGCATGGGCTCTACCAGATTGCCCTGGCTTCTGGATCCAATATCAATATTCATGCTGATAAAGGCTTCAGGGACCATAGATGAGCTAGCAAATGTTCTCAAATGTACTTTCAAAGACATTAAAGGAATCTAATTTAAAAAAACCCTGAGTTTGAAGATTTCACCGCCAAAAGATAAACTTAAAATCATTGTCTAACACTTAAACTTACATTCTAGAAAGAATGCTCCACAGGTTAAGATATATTGTTCTTAATCTGTTCTCAGGTACCCTTGGCAATATCATTACCTAAAATCCAGAAAATCTTGAAATCCAGCAACTGCTTCGCTACAAGGGTGTTGAAAGACATTAACATATATCTCACATGTTACCCTTTTAAAAAATGGCTACAGCTTTCCTCCTCTGTTATATCTATCATTCATTATATTCCACATTCCATTCACAAGAAGTAACTATAGGTGTGCCACTTTTATGCAAGGTTGAACATAACTTTCACCAGAATCAATATGCAAAACTTTGGTCTCTTGCCCCAGTCTGCATACTCACACAAGGGGATGAATGTACAACTCCCTGGGATAGACTTGCTATCCTTACAACTAAATCTTTCTACAGTCCACTTCAAAAAAGTCTGCGACTCACTAACTTGTCAGTCTATTATTTTTTATTTTTTTTTTTTTTTTATACTTTGTCGCTGTCTCCCGCGTTTGCGAGGTAGCGCAAGGAAACAGACGAAAGAAATGGCCCAACCCCCCCCCCCCCCCCATACACATGTACATACACACGTCCACACACGCAAATATACATACCTACACAGCTTTCCATGGTTTACCCCAGACGCTTCACATGCCTTGCTTCAATCCACTGACAGCACATCAACCCCTGTATACCACATGACTCCAATTCACTCTATTTCTTGCCCTCCTTTCACCCTCCTGCATGTTCAGGCCCCGATCACACAAAATCTTTTTCACTCCATCTTTCCACCTCCAATTTGGTCTCCCTCTTCTCCTCGTTCCCTCCACCTCCGACACATATATCCTCTTGGTCAATCTCTCCTCACTCATTCTCTCCATGTGCCCAAACCATTTCAAAACACCCTCTTCTGCTCTCTCAACCACGCTCTTTTTATTTCCACACATCTCTCTTACCCTTACGTTACTTACTCGATCAAACCACCTCACACCACACATTGTCCTCAAACATCTCATTTCCAGCACATCCATCCTCCTGCGCACATCTCTATCCATAGCCCACGCCTCGCAACCATACAACATTGTTGGAACCACTATTCCCTCAAACATACCCATTTTTGCTTTCCGAGATAATGTTCTCGACTTCCACACATTCTTCAAGGCTCCCAAAATTTTCGCCCCCTCCCCCACCCTATGATCCACTTCCGCTTCCATGGTTCCATCCGCTGACAGATCCACTCCCAGATATCTAAAACACTTCACTTCCTCCAGTTTTTCTCCATTCAAACTCACCTCCCAATTGACTTGACCCTCACCCCTACTGTACCTAATAACCTTGCTCTTATTCACATTTACTCTCAACTTTCTTCTTCCACACACTTTACCAAACTCAGTCACCAGCTTCTGCAGTTTCTCACATGAATCAGCCACCAGCGCTGTATCATCAGCGAACAACAACTGACTCACTTCCCAAGCTCTCTCATCCCCAACAGACTTCATACTTGCCCCTCTTTCCAGGACTCTTGCATTTACCTCCCTTACAACCCCATCCATAAACAAATTAAACAACCATGGAGACATCACACACCCCTGCCGCAAACCTACATTCACTGAGAACCAATCACTTTCCTCTCTTCCTACACGTACACATGCCTTACATCCTCGATAAAAACTTGGATGTAAGGCATGTTTACGTGTAGGAAGAGAGGAAAGTGATTGGTTCTCAGTGAATGTAGGTTTGCGGCAGGGGTGTGTGATGTCTCCATGGTTGTTTAATTTGTTTATGGATGGGGTTGTAAGGGAGGTAAATGCAAGAGTCTATTAATTAGAGTAAATAATCCAACATCTTCATGTGCCTGGATTGGAATTATGCAACAATGTACAACAATCCTGAAACACTGTTTCACATACTTAGCAAAAAAAAAAAAATGCTAGTTAGGTAGACTCCTCCTGTTGTTTAAAACTATTAAGAAATCATTACCTGTTGAAGAGTCGGAGATCCAGCTCCAGCCCCTGGGGAGTGGTGAAGATATATGGCACAGGTGGCTGCTTTTCCTCTGTTAACTGAAATTTTTCTCTTGTGGCTCGCCTGATCTGCTGAACCATCCATGAACACAGGCCCTCAACATCACCATCCTGCAATATCAGCAATGAATCATTTTATGGATTCATCAACTATCTATTTAAACAAAAATCCTCTTACAAAGCAATATAGCATAGCCTCAGAGAGGCAATGTAAATAACAGTGATCAGCAGCCAAATGTTTCGGAAGTGAGAGTAGCAAATCTTTACTAATTTTGAGGCACTAAGCACAAATATGACATTTAAAATTCTGAACTGGAATTGATGTCAGGTATCAATTCACCCTCATGGATGGCATCTGGGAACTTCCATTAGCATGGGACACAGTCTATGATTGCCTGCCAACCCTTATTAGTTGCCTGCCAACCCTTGTCAAGAACAGACGTGCCCTAGTGGTGCACTCGCTGACCCAGTTTCAAAAAGGCCTTTTTGTGTTGCTAAGGACCCACTTCCACTTAGTGAAATCTTTGAATCTTTGAATCTTTTTCAGTGAAATCTTGAATCTCGGTGAAATCTTTGAAGATGGCTCTAGCTTCTTGAGTTGCCTTTCCTAGATGCCATCGGGAGTTCACCATGGATTTTCTCCTCAGTGATGGTGAATACACTTCCTGTTTGTTCTGCGATGTGTTTGATAGGCTTTTGGTACATTTTAGAATAACAGTGAAGCCTTGGAGAAACTAGATGCTAGGATGAAAAGGGTGGGAAGAGGAAGCTGTATTCTTGGAGGCAAAAGCGGTTGCGATACAGGAAACAGACACGGGTATAACATCTACGGTAGATAGCTTAGGTAGTATGATAGCAACTTTCGAGACGAAGCTGGAATATATTTCCATCTTCCAACCTGCCAGGAAAACCGGTCGCTGCATTACCGAACAATCTACTAGCAATAAACTCTGCACTTACAATAGATTCAGTGAACTAGATGATAAAGTACAAGATGATTATAGCATCATCATTGTTGGGGACTCTATAGTCAAACACCAGGACCAGGAGTTCTGTGTAAAGGGTAGAAATAGGAAGAACATGTGTTATGCAGGTGCTAGGATGGAACACATCCTAGATAAGTTTGATGACATAGTCTCAAAATTTCCCGAGGATGTGATTTTTGTCATTCTGGAGGGGACGAACAATGCAGTTAATGGGAGATCGGAAGAAATATTAGCAAAACATAGAGAACTTATTAGGAAGTTCAAAGGAAGTTGTTGGAAGCTTATAATATCAGGATTGCTCCCAAGATATGACATCAATTCCTTTATCCTCAGTAGAATGCTGGGGATAGACAGAAGAATCAAAGCTCTCTGTAGGGAGGAGGATAAGTATAGACCTGTGGGACCACTTCAGTCATGACAGATCTCTGTACACTAGGGATGGTCTTCACTTAAATGGAATAGGGAAAGACTGCCTTGGCAGAGTATTAGACGAGAACATGAAGCCTTTTTTATGATAGAGATAAACTACTCAGGAAAACAAATTATTGTCAAGCTAATGAAGGAACTAGGATAATGGGGGAGAGGGAGGGGAAGGGGGTAGCTGTGTGAGGTGGGTCAATGCAGGATGAATCTGTGTGTGAAAGAGATCTGAGGGACAAGGCATCCTGTTTGACCACTATAAAGGTAGAGGATGGATGGGACCTTGGCAGGAGGGATCCTCAGGGAGTAGTGGTAACCTCACAAGCAGAGGGGTTAGCAAAGAAAAGTCAAGTAGGGTCATTTGGGGATAACTTAGGCAAATAAATAGTGGGTTAGCACAGCTACAGGTCAACTCTCACTTAACTTTTAGAACCAAGGCTAGTTGGGTCCAGTGCGAGGAGGGACAGATTAGGGCGGCGAACCCAAAACAGATGGAGAACCATTTTTCTCCTGCTGCTGCACATGCAGACATTAACAGTGATAATACAAACACACATACCAACATTAAAAAAAAAAGGCAAATTCAGTCCAGAAATCAGCTCCAAAGAAAATAAGTAATATAAACAAATGCTCAGAGCATTATTACAAAACACAATGAGCTTATATCCTATGCAATCAATGAAAATCCAAACATTATTGCAATCTTAGAAACATGGGTAAACTCTGAGAATAAACACTTAATCGCTGAGTTAACAGTACCCAGATTCAAACTATTTATGAAAGATCACTTATCCAGTGTAGGTGATGTAGTTTTGATTTATGTTGATATGATCTATGTACTATTAAGATAAGCAAAGTAGACACACACACTTACCACTCTCTTTATATTGACTTTAACAACAAGTTCAAAAGTAAACTACATCTTGGCATTATTTACAGACCTCCGAGCAAAAAGATGACAATATCATACAATGAAATCAGAACTACAGTAAACAGTAAAGAGATTATAATAGTAGGAGACTTCCACAGTCTAAACATAAACTGGTAAATATTAACAGGTGACAGAGAGGGGATGTGACTAGTGGAACCATATCAAAAATTTTCAACAAATCTCTATCAGATGGTCAGGTGCCAACTGAATGGAAACTAGCAGATGTTACTCCTGTATATAAAAAAGGAGACAAAAAGTGTGTCCCGAAATACTGCCTAATTAGCCTTAAGTCAGTGTTAGGTAAAACAATGGAAAACATCTAGATCACAAAATTATATTGGACAACCTACAAGGTTTCTGCAATAGAAGATCCTGCCTGAAAAATTTGCTGGAATCTTTTAATGTTATTTATCAGAACCGGGATGATAGAGTTCCATCTGATGTAGTATATCTAGATTTCAAAAAGGCTTTCGATAAAGTTCCTTACAAGAGACTCACATACACTCAAAGCACATTGAATTGGAGAAGAACTCTGTACATGGATCAGAAATTGGCTTACTGGAAGAAAACAGCATGTAGTATCAAACAGTGAAGCCTCAGTTTGGCTAAATGTAATGAGTGGTATGCCACAAGGGTCAGTCCTAGGCCCCATTCTTTTGTACAAAAGCAAAAGGGATAAAGGTGAGCGCTCCAAGTACAGAGGTATAAGTTTGTTGAGAATTCCTGGGAAATTATATGGGAAGGTATTGATTGAGAGGAAGAAGGCATGTACAGAGCATCAGATTGGGGAAGAGCAGTGTGGTTTCAGAAGTGGCAGAGGATGTGTGGGTCAGGTGTTTGCTTTGATGAATGGATGTGAGAAATACTTAGAAAAGCAAATGGATTTGTCCGTAGCATTTATGGATCTGGAGAAGGCATATGATAGAGTTGATTGAGATGCTTAATGGAAGGTATTAAGAATATATGGTGTGGGAGGCAAGTTGTTAGAAGCAGTGAAAAGTTTTTATCGAGGATGTAAGACATGTGTCCGAGTAGGAAGAGAGAACAGTGATTGGTTCTCAGTGAACGTCGGTTTGCGACAGAAGTGCATGATGTCTCCATGGCTGTTTAATTTTGTTTATGGATGGGGTTATTAGGGAGATGAATGCAAGAGTTTTGGAAAGAGGGGCAGGTATGCAGTACGTTGTTGAGTATTGTTGTTGAGAGGGCTTGGGAAGTGAGTCAGTTGTTGTTCACTGATGATACAGCACTGGTGGCTGATTTGGATGAGAAACTGCAGAAGCTGGTGACTGAGTGTGGTAAAGTGTGTGAAATAAGAAAGCTGAGAGTAAATGTGAATAAGAGAAAAGTTATTAGGTACAGTAGGGTTGAGGGACAAGTCAACTGGGAGGTATGTTTGAATGGAGAAAAACTGGATGAAGTGCAGTGTTTTAGATATCTGGGAGTGGATTTGGCAGCGGATGGAACCATGGTAGCAGAAGGGAGTCATAGGGTGGGGGAGGGGGTGAAAGTTCTGGGAGCATTGAAAAATGTGTGGAAGGCAAGAATGTTAGCTCGGAAAGCAAAAATGGGTATGTTTTGAGGGAATAGTTTTTCCAACGATGTTATATGGTTGTGAGGCGTGGGCTATAGATAGAGTTGTGCGGAGGAGGGTGGATGTGCTGGAAATGAGATGCTTGAGGACAATATGTGGTGTGAGGTGGTTTGATCGAGTAAGTAATGAAAGGGTAAGAGAGATGTGTGGTAATAAAAAGAGTGTGGTTGAGAGAGCAGAAGAGGGTGTTTTGAAATGGTTTGGTCACATGGAGAGAATGAGGAAAGATTGATATATGTGTCAGAGGTGGAGGGGACGAGTATAAGTGGGAGACCAAATTGGAGGTGGAAAGATGGAGTGAAAAGATTTTGAGTGATCGCGGCCTGAAGATGCAGGAAGGTGAAAGGCGTGCAAGGAACAGAGTGGATTGGAATGATGTGGTATATCAACGCCGACATGCTGTTAATGGATTGAACCAGGGCATGTGAAGCATCTGGGGTAAACCACAGAAAGTTTTTTGAGGCCTGGATGTGGAAAGGGAGCTGTGGTTTTGGTGCATTATACATGACAGCTAGAGACTGAGTGTGAACAAATGTGGCCTTTGTTGTCTTTTCCTAGCACTACCTCGTGCACATGCAGGGGGAGGGGGGTGTCATTTCACATGTGGCAGAGTGGCGACAGGAATGAATAAGGGCAGACAGTATGAATTATATACATGTGTATATATGTATATGTCTAAGTGTGTATATATATGTAAACGTTGAGATGTATAGGTATGTATATGTGCGTGTGTGGATGTGTATTTATATACATACGTACATGGGTGGGACGGGCCATTTTTTCATCTGTTTCCTTGTGCTACTTCGCTAATGCGGGAGACATCGACAAAGCATAATATAAATATATTAATGATCTAGAACTTGGTCTGATATCTAAGGTCTCCAAATTTGCTGATGATACTAAACCAGGAGGTGGAGCTGTAAACATGTGGGACTGTAAAATGATTCAAAGAGATCTTAACTTACTAGCAGAGTAGTCAGACAGATGGCAAATGAAGTTTATGTAAACAAGTGTAAAATTATGCACTTTGGAGACAAGAATATACATTACGACTACAAACTATTTGGAAACTCTGACTAAAGTAAATGAAGAAAAGGACCTTGGAGTTGTCATTAGCAATAATTTGAAGTACACTAAACAGTGTCAACAGCATGTAAGAAAGGCAACCAAATGTTAGGATTCATAGCCAGGAACATAGATCACAAAACACTAGAAACTATTCTCACACTTTATAGTTCTCTAGTAAGGCCACACCTTGATTATGCAGTTCAGTTTTGGTTCCCAAACCATAAAAAAGATAAGGAAAAATTAGAGCAAGTACAAAGATGCACAACAAAATTAATCCCAACCCTCAGAAATCTGACACACAAAGAGAGGCTTAAACGATTGGATCTCTTCTCCCTTAAAACATGTAGACTTTGCAGCAACTTAATCCAAGTGTTCAAAATTCTGAACAAGTTCAATACCATAAATAATGAACACCTTTTCGAAATAAAAGAAAATACAGTCACCATGACAAATGGAATAAAACTCAAAGCTAAAAGATGTAGTACAGATGTGAGAAAAAGCCGGAAATTAACTGTATAAACAACAGCAGTAACAGGGACAGTAGAAGGCTCATGTGCAGCAGCAGGGAGTCAGTGATAGCTTAAAAAACTGCTGAGCGGAATTGCATTTTCTTTTTCTTGTCAAGTTAAACTCCCTTTTATATACATATTCTTTTAGACCAGACAACCCAGTCATGGGCCAATCAGGCCTCCTGTTGTCTGTCTTTCTCATGTAAACTCATTTAAATGGGGAGAAAATGTAATTTTCTTAATCGTGTTTAGGCTGCATCCCCCTTCTGCATGTTTTGTTCCAAAGGGTCTGAATAAATCTGTGACATATTACCTTGCATGTTAACTCCTGAACCAAGTAGCTACAGCGCTCCTCCTTCATTCGTGCCTCTAAGTTGTGAGCCTGAACCCATGGAATACCTACGACAAGATCTGAAAAAATGTTATAACATTAGTCAAACGCAGCCATCTTTATTTTTCTCTAAAATGTGTAAAGGGTGAATAACAAATTAATCATACAACCGTCCATTACTTTGCTTCTGCTGCATTCCCAAACAAGTAATATAAATATTTTTTATTATTTTATTATACTTTGTCGCTGTCTCCCGCGTTTGCGAGGTAGCGCAAGGAAACAGACGAAAGAAATGGCCCAACCCCCCCCCACACACATGTATATACATACGTCCACACACGCAAATATACATACCTACACAGCTTTCCATGGTTTACCCCAGACGCTTCACATGCCTTGATTCAATCCACTGACAGCACGTCAACCCCGGTATACCACATCGCTCCAATTCACTCTACTCCTTGCCCTCCTTTCACCCTCCTGCATGTTCAGGCCCCGATCACACAAAATCTTTTTCACTCCATCTTTCCACCTCCAATTTGGTCTCCCTCTTCTCCTCGTTCCCTCCACCTCCGACACATATATCCTCTTGGTCAATCTTTCCTCACTCATTCTCTCCATGTGCCCAAACCACTTCAAAACACCCTCTTCTGCTCTCTCAACCACGCTCTTTTTATTTCCACACATCTCTCTTACCCTTACGTGACTCACTCGATCAAACCACCTCACACCACACATTGTCCTCAAACATCTCATTTCCAGCACATCCATCCTCCTGCGCACAACTCTATCCATAGCCCACGCCTCGCAACCATACAACATTGTTGGAACCACTATTCCTTCAAACATACCCATTTTTGCTTTCCGAGATAATGTTCTCGACTTCCACACATTCTTCAAGGCCCCCAGAATTTCCGCCCCCTCCCCCACCCTATGATCCACTTCCGCTTCCATGGTTCCATCCGCTGCCAGATCCACTCCAAGATATCTAAAACACTTCACTTCCTCCAGTTTTTCTCCATTCAAACTCACCTCCCAATTGACTTGACCCTCAACCCTACTGTACCTAATAACCTTGCTCTTATTCACATTTACTCTTAACTTTCTTCTTCCACACACTTTACCAAACTCAGTCACCAGCTTCTGCAGTTTCTCACATGAATCAGCCACCAGCGCTGTATCATCAGCAAACAACAACTGACTCACTTCCCAAGCTCTCTCATCCCCAACAGACTTCATACTTGCCCCTCTTTCCAAAACTCTTGCATTTACCTCCCTAACAACCCCATCCATAAACAAATTAAACAACCATATGCTAAAAATTTCTCAAAATGTCAATACAAATATAGATAATGATAATTCTCATTTAAGAACAAAAATCAATACTTTACCCTTGTATATCTGATTTAAATTTTCAATTATCTCTCCTGTATTTCTTAAAAAATTATTTCATGCTTTCCACTAATGTCTTTGTATAACTGTAACGTAGCATGTATGAAAAATTGAAAAGTGGATGTTAAGGTAAGGAGAGAATGATGCTATCTAAGACAACAGTGGGATTAGCCTGATCTTTGGTTCAAGGTTTCCAGGTGTTATAATACAAATCAATTATCAGTGAATCACTGTTGTTTGGGTTAACATACAAGTAACTAGTCAAGAACATCATATTTACACTAAGTTTTTTAGGGCAATATGAAAGACCATAATATGAAATCTAACAAAAGTAACAAGAATTTAAATACTAGATCTACAAATATTCGACCTATATCTCAACATATTTCTTACAAGATGGTTTGTGTAGAATCATTACATATCATATTCACAAAACACCTCTGATTTCTCCATCAAAACATCCATTTAATATACACTTTTCTTCTTCCTTCTATATCTAATCCCATACTACTTCATCATTCCATTAACCTTTTAAATTACGTATACTTCAAAATAGTTTTGGAGGCTGTTACTCTCACTGCTTGGTCTGGAACCAAGAACAGTGTTGTTCATCTACAAATTCAGGTTACTGTATTGCCCAGTGTAAATGTCTAAACAGCCATCACATCCCATATGTCTGGCACAATTTGTAGGTGTTTGTCCAAGCTTTTTCTGAATTTCTCCACTAAACACTCTAGTGCATTTCTCACAGCTTCAGGCAATGTATCACACACATTTAGACCCCAAATACTTACAATGATTTCCCTTAATGCACTCTGTGTGGTAATACTTCAATCCTTCATGCCTGTTGTGCTTATTGAGAAATATTTTTGAGTACAAATTGGGAGCCATGCCTCCCATGATCTTCTAAGCACAGATTATGACATATCTCTCCTGTCTATGCTCTAAGCAGCACAGCCTTAGTGTGCATTCAGTAATTTATGTTTTTAACACTCAATGCAGGCTGGAAAAACTCTCTTGACTTTCAAACACTAATTTCACCCACCTGATGAGTAATGATAGTGTACAGTCTCAAAAAAAAATGACAGTCCTGATTCAATTTTTTCCTTTTTCTATTTCTTTTATTCAAAAACATTCATACAACAAAATAAACTTTCCATACTTACATCTAAGTGTTACAACATTCATGACCTGTTTCAGACTGTTTGGCATTGAATCTGATAGCTCCCTGAGGTATTCAAAGTCCAAATGTTGTGCCCATAACCTTTTGATTTCATGTTGTAGCCTATAAATTGATTTGGTTTTGCAAAATGAAAGCTTATATTTCATCAAATTCTGACAATATTCTACTGTATTTGGGTATACAAGCTACCTGGTTGGTAAAGCACTCATGTATTTTTCTCCCTAAGCCACTGCTCTAGCTTTGTGGCCAGGTGCACCATCTTGCATAAAACATTGGTACCATTTAGATCATAAAAGAATAATTCAATACTGATTTGCAACACTCTACATTCATGTTATAATCTTTAACAAGAAAATATATCCCCATTTGACCCATCTTACCACTAAAACACTCCTACACCATCACAAAATTAGGATGCTTTGATGTTTTCACTTTGTATTTAGGGATGTAGCAATTGACAATACTGAGTCACTTCATGCTTCCATGCCAAGTTGTTATACAAACTTTCATTATCCCATGTCCCTTTATGCCAATGTGAAAGTGTCCAATATTCATAATTATGGGCAAAAGCTAAATATTTCATACACATCTGATCTATGAGGAGTTTCCTGGCAGCATGACATCACAACACGACAACAACTTCAAATTGTTCTGCAAGCAGTGTTGCACTGTTCTCTGTGACACCTCTGCAAAGATTTTCAGGTGACCTTTTTCAGCTGAGTTGCAGATGGGGATAAGTTTTTCAGCACCAAATACTTCATCAAGTTCTCAATCAACTTACTGGTCTTCCTAGTTTGACCAGACCCTGCTAGCACATCTTGAAACCTTGCTTGTAGACACACTGCTTCCAAGCATGAATATGAGCCTTTTCTTCCTGGGACAACTTCTTAGGACTGATGATTAGTTACTAGTAGAGGATATACATCACCCAAAAGAGAAATAGCAAAAATATCACAAAAAATAAGAGCAGCAAACAAAGGTTGCATCCCTCCACTTTCAATGACATGAGGTAACTGAGGTGGCCAATCATGCCCAAATGATTTTAAAGACTGTACCACCATGATAGATGTATGATATCCCCCACCATAAGCAGGTAACAGGATTTGTTTCACAAATGAAACCTGACACATGAAAGCCTTATTCTGGTCTATGTATTTATTATTTATTTATTTATTTTGCTTTGTCACTGTCTCCCGCATTAGCAAGGTAACGCAAGGAAACAGACGAAAGAATAGCCCAACCCACCCACATACACATGTATATACATACATGTCCACACATGCACATATACATACCTATACATTTCAACATATACATATATATACACACACAGACATATACATTGCAAAAGTACATAATTCATACTGTCTGCCTTTATTCATTCCCATCGCCATCCCGCCACACATGAAATAACAACCCCCTCCCCTCACATGTGCACGAGGTAGCGCTAGGAAAAGACACAAAGGCCACATTCGTTCACACTCAGTCTCTAGCTGTCATGTATAATGCACTGAAACCACAGCTCCCTTTCCACATCCAGGCCCCACAGAACTTTCCATGGTTTATCCCAGACGCTCCACACATCCTGGTTCAATCCATTGACAGCACGTCAACCCAGGTATACCACATCGTTCCAATTCACTCTATTCCTTGCACGCCTTTCACCCTCCTGCATGTTCAGGCCCCAATCACTCAAAATCTTTTTCACTCCATCTTTCCACCTCCAATTTGGTCTCCCACTTTTCTCTTCATTCCCTCCACCTCTGACACATATATCCTCTTGGTCAATCTTCCCTCATTCATTCTCTCCATGTGACCAAACCATTTCAAAACACCCTCTTCTGCTCTCTCAACCACACTCTTTTTATTACCACACATTTCTCTCTTACCCTATTATTACTTACTCGATCAAACCACCTCACACCACATATTGTCCTCAAACATCTCATTTCCAGCACATCCACCCTCCTCCGCACAACTCTTTCTATAGCCAACACCTCGCAACCATATAACATTGTTGGCACCACTATTCCTTCAAACATACCCATTTTTGCTTTCCGAGATAATGTTCTCCATTTCCAAACATTCTTCAACGCTCCCAGAACTTTCACCCCCTCCCCCACTCTATGATTCACTTCCACTTCCATGGTTCCATCCGCTACCAAATCCACTCCCAGATATCTAAAACACTGCACTTCCTCCAGTTTTTCTCCATTCAAACTTACCTCCCAATTGACTTGACCCTCAACCCTACTGTACCTAATAACCTTGCTCTTATTCACATTTACTCTCAGCTTTCTTCTTTCACACACTTTACCATACTCAGTCACCAGCTTCTGCAGTTTCTCACATGAATCAGCCACCAGCGCTGTATCATCAGCGAACAACAACTGACTATGTTTATATATGGTCTATGGTCTTTTCTTTTTTTCTTTCATACTATTCGCCATTTCCCACATTAGCGAGGTAGCGTCAAGAACAGAGGACTGGACCTTTGAGGGAATATCCTCAATTGGTCCCCTTCTCTGTTCCTTCTTTTGGAAAATCAAAAAAACAGGAGGGAAGGATTTCCAGCCCCCCGCTCCCTTCCCTTTTAGTCGCCTTCTATGAACACAGGGAATACATGGGAAGTATTCTTTCTCCCCCTATCCTCAGGGTCTATGGTTTATGTATATATAGTATTTTTTTTTAGACTGAATGATAGCATTCTATCATGCAACTGGTTTTTACCTCTCTTACCTAGATGGTTTGTTATGCGTAATGTCATCAAGTATCATTACTCTGATGTATTACATTGTTCTTATACATCCTTAGCTTTATTTTCCTTCACTTAATCCATATTCAAGAAAACTGATTGCCATCAGAGAGCCTATCATCAATGGCAGAACAAAAGACTTGATTTGTCACAATAAAAACTTATCTCCAGTAGAGAGCTTCTTATTATCAGCAGTCCATCAGAAGACTTGACTTTGTTTTCAGTTCCCTTTTTACCCACCTGTAATTTCCTATCTGCATTATTTAAGGAGGAGTTCTACATTTATGGAGCCTGATTTCTTGAACATTTTTACTGTCATACAACTATTAAAACTTCTGTAGCTGCCTCCATTCACAGTTACTTCACTTAACTAATTCTAATCAACCAATTTTCCATTTGAAAAGTACTGCTTTACATTCATGTGTTGAGAATGAAAGTAAGGAGTGCATCAAATCAAAATTTTGGGAAAATGAGTGTCAAAAGTTCAAGAAATCAATAGTCATAACATTAGCAAAAACTGATAATTGTGATGAATTTGATCTCATTTTCAAGGCACTTTGCACCTCACAGGAATGGCAAAGGAAAAAAATATGTTTTCCAAATACATAGTATGCATAATACTACTACTAACAATAATAATACCAAGAGACAAATTTTCTGCTTTAATTCCACATCTCTCCACTGCACTTACAAGTCTCTTTCTCTTAAAAGAAACTTGCTCCATTACACTGCATTTCAATCTCAGATAAACTCATTTTGCAAATTGTGGCAGGCTCATCACTGTCATGTTGAATGACCCATACTTCCTATTCACTACAGACATCATCAATGGAGCATCATTCTTCAATCGTGAGCAAATTTACATTCTTAAACCTCTCCTTGTAATCAGCTCTTACTTCAGGTATCATTTCTGTTACCCTTCTCTGAACCCTTTCAACTACAACCTTATGTTTCTTGAGATTTTTTTTTATTTTTTTTTTTTTTTGCCGCTGTCTCCCGCGTTTGCAAGGTAGCGCAAGGAAACAGATGGAAGAAATGGCCTAACCCACCCCCATACACATGTATACACATACGTCCACACACGCACATATACATACCTACACAGCTTTCCATGGTTTACCCCAGACGCTTCACATGCCCTGATTCAATCCACTGACAGCACGTCAACCCCGGTATACCACATCGATCCAATTCACTCTATTCCTTGCCCTCCTTTCACCCTCCTGCTTGTTCAGGCCCCTGATCACACAAAATCTTTTTCACTCCATCTTTCCACCTCCAATTTGGTCTCCCACTTCTCCTCGTTCCCCCCACCTCCGACACATATATCCTCTTGGTCAATCTTTCCTCACTCATTCTCTCCATGTGCCCAAATCATTTCAAAGCACCCTCTTCTGCTCTCTCAACCACGCTCTTTTTATTTCCACACATCTCTCTTACCCTTACGTTACTTACTCGATCAAACCACCTCACACCACACATTGTCCTCAAACATCTCATTTCCAGCACATCCATCCTCCTGCGCACAACTCTATCCATAGCCCACGCCTCGCAACCATACAACATTGTTGGAACCACTATTCCTTCAAACATACCTATTTTTGCTTTCCGAGATAATGTTCTCGACTTCCAAAGATTCTTCAAGGCTCCCAGGATTTTCGCCCCCTCCCCCACCCTATGATCCACTTCCACTTCCATGGTTCCATCTGCTGCCAGATCCACTCCCAGATATCTAAAACACTTTACTTCCTCCAGTTTTTCTCCATTCAAACTTACCTCCCAATTGACTTGACCCTCAACCCTACTGTACCTAATAACCTTGCTCTTATTCACATTTGCTCTTAACTTTCTTCTTTCACACACTTTACCAAACTCAGTCACCAGCTTCTGCAGTTTCTCACATGAATCAGCCACCAGCGCTGTATCATCAGCGAACAACAACTGACTCACTTCCCAAGCTCTCTCATCCACAACAGACTTCATACTTGCCCCTCTTTCCAAAACTCTTGCATTCACCTCCCTAACAACCCCATCCATAAACAAATTAAACAACCATGGAGACATCACACACCCCTGCCGCAAACCTACATTCACTGAGAACCAATCACTTTCCTCTCTTCCTACACATACACATGCCTTACATCCTCGATAAAAACTTTTCACTGCTTCTAACAACTTGCCTCCCACACCATATATTCTTAATACCTTCCACAGAGCATCTCTATCCACTCTATCATATGCCTTCTCCAGATCCATAAATGCTACATACAAATCCATTTGCTTTTCTAAGTATTTCTCACATACATTCTTCAAAGCAAACACCTGATCCACATATCCTCTACCACTTCTGAAACCACACTGCTCTTCCCCAATCTGATGCTCTGTACATGCCTTCACCCTCTCAATCATACATACTCTAATTCAGGTTTAATATAGTAAACCCTCAATTTAATGGACTTATGGGAAGGAAGGGGAGTCGTTAATGCCGAAAGTCTGTTAAAATGTAAATAACCTACGGGCCATTTTTAACACAATATACAGTAATACAATGTAAAGTTCACACACTTTCTTTTAACTACTCTATCCCTTGATGCCATTTTGAACTGTAAGGATTGCAAAATTATTTAATACAATCACTTTTCTCTGCATACAACTTGACCACATGGTAACTTGAGGCAGACTGAAACAAAGCTAGTATACCCAACACTACCAAAAACAAGTGCAATATGAAATGCACATGAAGCAGTATTTGAGATTTTTCAATTTTTTCTAATTCTTTAAATCATCATCAATCAATGTATTATCAATTGCCCAGTCCATTAAATTTGAAATCCATGATATTGGGGTCCATTAAATTGAAGGTTTGCTGTATAAAGTTCTAAATAGTTAACTAAATATTTCCTTGTCAATGTACTTAAATGAAAATTAATGACATCCAATATATGTTTTGCCTTCTTCACAGTTTTCTAAATTTGGTTCTCTAGCAATATGTAGAGTATCATATACCCTTAAGTCCTCATCACACAGATTCATGTGCACAGTATGTACCCAACCAAATCATAGTCATACCTAAGCCTCTTTCACTCTATCCCATATTCATTACTTTACATCTGATTGCAATGAATTCCATCTACCATATATCTGACTTATTCTGGAATTTGTCTACGTTTTTTTTGTACAATGAGGCAATCCTGGTCGATCATTACTTTTCCTATGGCTTTAGTATCATCAATATTAAAGAGTGAATAATCATTACTTTTCCTATGGCTTTAGTATCATCAATATCAAAGAGTGAATAAAGTCTTTTTGATAGCTTCCACAGACCAAAAATAACATTGTAACACTAGTTCTAAAACTTAGTGGCAAGTCACTGATCATCTAAGCCCACTTCGGAAAGAAAATTCTGACTTTTGTCCTCTGTTCTCTCCCTCTCAGACAATTTCAATTACACTGGAGGAGTCTTTCACTCATGCCAGGCTGAAAATCTAGTTTCTTTACTAATATCTTGAGTAAGATTGTTTTAAATGCCATCTGGCAGTCCCAGAACATGATTTAACTATCAACCTCTTTTGTGTAAAGAGAGCTCATTGTATCATAGAAGACTAGATGATCTTATATCAGTGACCTCTTTTCTAGGAGTTCACGTTGCCTCTCACTGTTTTAGTTTCTCCTCAACATATAGCCATTCATTTGCTTTCTCACTGTCTTTCACATCACTTTATGGATCACATTTGTTAGATATACTGGTCTGTAACTCAGCACAATATTCTAATTTCCTTTCTTTAAAATGTAAGTTTTGAAGCATGAAGAACCATTTCTCTACCACATGGAATACAATGAAGGGTACAGAGAACTAGGTTTACACAGGATTAGAACCATTTAAACCCACATCCAGTTGAATTCTCTCTCTCTCTATCTTTTTATTTCTCCCCAACTTCCAACAATCAACAAACCAGAAGTGTCAGATAGAGAGGTTTGTCCACAAAGACTCCTCGATAAATCAGTAACTAGTCAGACCTGTGACATCTTTGTAGCAGCTGTAATTGTGGGTAGAGCTTTTAGTGCACATTCAGTTTTACCTGACAAATGGAATCTGCCTCAGGCAGGACACTGATGGAACAAAGAAATGGTTTTCTGAAAAGAAGAGAGGAGAAGGAAGACCCATTGAGTGCCTCAAAGGCATATCCTTATGGAGAAATTGGGCTTCAGAAAACCATAAATAACCTAAATCGACTATCACTGATGAAAGAACTCCAAGAAAATCATCAGCATCTTATGCAGACAAAACCCCAGAGATCAATAAAACTGACAGATGGGTAGCACCTAACAAGGATATTACACATCTCCAAAAATTTTTCTAGCTAACACCCTCATGGAATGGTACTTTCCGAAGGCCAAAATGCAGGGCCTCTTCTTGATATCATGAATTTGGCTGGTAAAGTACCCTGTGCAATCAAAACCAATTTTTTGATCCAGCAAGAAATGTTCCATGCAGAAAGAGGTTCTAATGAGGCTTGGTAGTCTTTAAACGCCATAACAGCCATAAAACTAACTGATTATAAAAAATCAGGACCACAGGCAACTCCTACATGGGATGAAATGAGGAAGTAAATGATTTCCTCTGGATAAAGGGTCTCAAAAAAAATGTGAGCAGGATAAACAAAATAACTTGAATCCCTCAGAATAGTGGCTCTAGCAGGGTACTTTGATGAAAAATATAGCATAATTGGCTTTATCCTTAGAAATAAAAAGTTAGTAAAGAATTATATACATTCAACTTCAGTCATATCAGCTTCTTCAAGCAAGGTTGGTAAGAGTTTTCAAATCGACAATGGTAATGGATTCTAAGAAAATGGGAAAAATTATGAAAGAGATCATTTGCAGAGCTTTACCACATTTTTGTTTACACATTCATTTGAGAAAATAAAAACACAACACAATCAGAATCCAGAGTCAGATGCTGTCTCTCCTAGTCAAAGAAGAAATATTCAAATACTGTGGAAGAATTGATGATAGTTGTACTAGTTCTTTGTACCATGCTACTTTTCCCACTTAGGGCTACCTGAATCACTAAACCCTGAAAAACAGTAATTATATGAACACTTGCTCCAACAACCTTAATGGGGAAGAAAGAAAAAATGCATCCATGCATTCCCGCACAGGTTGTGGCAGTAGGCTCTACTGTCTCTGAGAAAAAGACTAGGGAAAACAATCTGCGAGCAACATACTGGTCTTGATGCTAAAAGGGTTTATGTGAAAATCTAAAGAAAGCACCCAATTAAAAGCATCTGTTTCTATCATCATTACTGAGGAGAAGGTCCTTGGCTTTGACTGGGCAACTGCCCAAAAAAAACTGCAACCCCACTTCAAGGTAAAGGTTTGAATGAACTGATATTTAAAGACTGTCAGATATAGCCTCTGGTCTGGTAATTTCAGAGGGGAGAAGAAAAGCAAAACATAAATTCATTAAGCACTGAAGTGCTGTGATGCTTTCCAACATATCCCATTTTTCTTGACCCATCTACAACTTGTTTTGTGAGAGAAACAGCCAAAGTTCTGACAAATCTTTCCTGATAATAAGAAAAGAAATTCGAGCTTTGTCCACAGATCTGCTCCTACTTGATCTTGTGAAAAATGGTAAGCCCAGTCAAATTCCAGATGCATCAGTCTAGATAAATGGACCCACTTGGGCTCTCCAAGCCAAAAGACAATATAGATTTTCTATGTTCTACCACCATTCTAGGTCTTCATATGGCTTTTCAGCTATCTCTTGAGATATCTGTCTTTAAATGGAAAGAACTTGTCTACTCAGAACAATATGCATTCCTATAACACTGGACATTCCACTAACTAATGCACTTGGTGGTAAGATGCTGCACTTTGGGAAAGTAGAGCTATCAGAGTTACTGAATAAGCCATAACCTTGTCTACTGGAAAGGTACAGAGAACAAAACAAAGAACAATCATCGATCCCAAGCCAAGTGAACTCCTAACTAGGAACTAAGCATAGGAATTTCAAAAAAACCTGGTGCAGAGTGATCATCCCTTGAACCATATTCTGTGAACTGGCACAACCCATGAAGTGGCACTGTTATGAAATATATGAATCCATCTTGAGAACCTGAAAACCATCCATGGACTAGCATGACTAGGGAGCAACAGTTTTGTCTGTCTGACATCAGTGTCAATCCCTTAACAGCTTCCCTGCCATTTTTGAGTACACAAGTTGGCATGCCACAGCAGTCTTTGTCATTCCATTGTGATACTCCCCAGAATTCATCCAACAGTATGGCATCAAAAGGAAGAGAAAGCAGCCCTCTTCATAGTGGTGTGAACAAATGTAAATATAATTTACTATCTATTTAGGAGAACATCGAATTACTGCAAAGGTTAGACAAGGAAGCTTCAGTAAAGCATCTGTGTGCATTGTACATTTTTGGTTTATCCAAAATGTCTGACTTGAAGAAGCAGATGGAAAAGTTTCTTACACTTCATGCTGGGAGAGATGAAAGGTATGGACATCAGATATACAATGAAGCAAGGGAAGATTAGCAACCTTAATGCTTCCCTTATAAAGTGGTTTAAGGTCTGCATCAGTGGTGTTACCTTATCTGGGCAAATGTTGATTAACCTAGCAAGGTCATTCCACCAAAAACTAAACCTTGGCTTTGGGTGATAATGTTCTCAAAGCTGGCTCCAGAAATCTAAAAAGTAACAAGGCATTAGTCTGTACTCTGTGGTGAAAAACATCTGGTGGAAAATGAGGCACAGTTAAGTATGAAGGTGAGTTTGCTAAATTAGTGATGGATGAGTAGATGACCACTGATCAAATGGACATCACTAAAGAGACTATAATGTTTTCGACATCATAAGCCAAGGAAAGAAGGACTTCCACAACAAGTTGATTCAGGAAGCAAGACCAATGTCTATTTGAAAAAGTAATCATGAAAAAATGGAACTTGCACATATATTCACAAGAGCACAGTCAGAGATAAATAAAACTGCCTGAAACACATGGGAAAAGAAAAAATAGAATTTTAATCACAATAAGAGTAGACAATTGATGCTATGGAAGACATTACATAACTGATTTTCTCTTGTAATCATGGGGAAATGGGGAGCTTTGGCAACAGTTGATAGGTAAAGAGTTAGAATGTTTCCAGAGAAAAACCACTTCAAAAATCCTCCCTAAACACTTATTCTTGCATGAAAATATCATTAAATATATTCATGCTATTCACCACTAACAATGTACCAGTGTGTATGACAGAAACAAACAAATCCATTAATATCCTCCCTACACTTGCCAGCTAATTTGTAACAGTAAATGTTAGTATGAAGGGTGTAATATCTTTGAAGCATAAGGTTATTTATCACTAATTAACAAACCCAACAAAAAAGAACGAAATGACATTTGACATCTTCCCATCAAGAGTCCTAAACATATCATTCACATCCCTTCCTCTGTTCAATTGCCATTGGACCTGGTGAGCACAAAGGTAATGCTATAACTTCCTGTGTATTTTCCTTTACCTTTGAATGCTAAACTATCACTTCATACAGAAAAATCATACTCTGCATTACAACGATGATGAATAAACAGATCTGTAGGATACACAAACTATGTAACATTAAAGGTACATGTAACGTAATGTAATCCTGTACTGTCAACTTAAGGACATATGATTTTTGATCTGACAGAATGCTGAAAAAGTTCCTTCTTAAACTTATCACTAAATCACTCATAATGCACCTAATCACACAACAAGTTTAATGTAAATATAATAAATATGAGTACTGTATGAAATAAGAGCAAAAGCTGATGAGTATTCATGATTAGAAACACCACTTGCATATGAGAGAGAGAGAGAGAGAGAGAGAGAGAGAGAGAGAGAGAGAGAGAGAGAGAGAGAGAGAGAGAGTGTGTGTGTGTGTGTGTGTGTGTGTGTGTGTGTGTGTGCATGTGTGTGTGTGTGCATGTGTGTGTGTGTGTGCGTGTGTGTGTGCGTGTGTGTGTGCGTGTGTTTGTGTGTGTGTTTGTGTGTGTGTGTGTTTGTGTGTGTGTGTTTGTGTGCTTGTGAGTGTGCTTGTGAGTGTGCTTGTGTGTGTGCTTTTGTGTGTGTGCTTTTGTGTGTGTGTGTGTGTGTGTGTACATACTAAGGAGTAAAGCACAGTACATATATATAGAAAGTTAAGAGACAGCGACATAAGTGGAAACTCTACCCGTAACATACAAATAGAAAGCAAACAGTAATCACACACAGGCACAGGTATGTGGTGAGGACGGGTGGTGGAGAAGATTTAGGTGGAGTGTGGGGATGACAGTTACAAGAAGTCATACTCGACACCAGAACACCAACAGAATCTGATTCCCCCCCCCCAATACCCACAAATCAAAACAAAACAACTAAAGGTCTGAGCAATTAAGAAATCAACATCCATGGCCAATCATACATGCAATATACTGTGCCTTCTTTTGCTTCTGCAGTATGATCAGCAAGTCAGTCAAAATTTTCTGGGGATGATATATTAACAAATCTATGACAAAAAGAAGTACTTTAAAAAGACTCACTTCAGTCAGGAACAAGTAGTTACTCCGAATTAGGTCAACAAATTAAAGTAAATCTTGTCAATGATGAACTAGGTTTAAAAAGAAACTACTTTGTTACTGTCTCTATCTATCTACCTATATCTCTGATGCCCATTTCCTCCAGTAAATTCCCTCAAGGGGGTGGCCATGTCAGAAGTCTCCATAACTGGTGAACTCCAGCACCACTTCCTAGCCTTTCATGCCTCATCCTTAACAGACCACTGGCAGAGGGGCAACTCTAGTGCAGTGTTTCTAGAGGCTCCTACCTAATGTTCCAACCAACTACTTCTACCTGTGTCTACCAACCTAATACTTGTACCTAATGCTCCCCCCCTTATGTTCTGACTCACTTCTTCTACCTAAAGCTCCTGCTTAATGCTTCCCCCTACTACTTTTATCTATTGGTCCCACCATCTTGCCAAGAGACAGAGCTAGAATACCGCTTCCTGCAGGAAAATCTAGAGTTACGAAGAATGAGTTGAGTGAGTTAAGCGTTGTCAAGTGTTAAGTGTGACAAGGAAAGTTTGTATGTTTGTGGACAGAATGCTAGCAGTCCAAGTGTGGGTGAGGAATAAAGAAAAGACAGCTACCGGAGTCAGAAGAAAGCAACTTTACTACCAATGAAGAGATGGCTGATTACAAAGCTGTCAATAATCCTCCCAATACCCAGGCAGGTAGTAATGGTAACATACATCCCTAGTTAGAGGCTGCTTATCAACTACTACCTCCTACTGATTTTTAAAAAATATATTTGATCTATCCATTTAGGTATCTGTCCATCTATTCAACATCACAAATTCTATATCCATTTATGTAAGGTGGATCAAGTACGTGCAAAAGTACACCTCTTCAAGAAATTAATATTGCAGAGCTAGAGTCCCTAACCTTAACCTCAAAGGCTGGAAAATAACAAGGGTGTCCAACTCCCTGGGGTAGATTTGGGCATCCCTGCACCTCTACTAATCATTTAGCATTAGGGACTCCAGTTCTGTGAAATCAGTTCTCATGCAGGTGCATGTCTGTACACTGGAACTAAGAACTTATGTAGCATGGGTATTCAAATTTGAAAATTATGTAGGAAGTATCCACGTAACTCCTTATGAAGCGAATTATACAAAATTTCTGAAGACTGCCAACCTACCCACAAGCATAAGAATTCCCTGCCAGACAGACTGGAGTGAGTGTGAGAGTGAGAATATTGGGGATGACAATCTGTTCTTGGCAGTGACAACAATGAGGGAAAGTGCAAGAGCCACATCGTCCAGCAAGGAGTTATGAGCCTTCTCACAGCCCTTTTGAAGCCACCCAGACACCTGCCATCGATGAGTCTGACCTGGGAAGTGTAGCGAGTCAACCTCAAACTCTCTGTTGAGAAAATAGGCTTAAATTAAATACTGATTTTCAACACTCAATATGTCAAAACATTCACTGCATTTAACCATAATAAATGAACCACAAACTTTTACAAAGTAATGTAATTAACACTATCATTAGTACTATCATAACCAAGAAAATCTCCCATGGGTTATCTAAAATTGGGATAAGCTGAATTTCTCTCCTGACTAAAGAAGAATTCCAAAAACTTTCCCATAACTACATATAGTATTCCAGTATTTTGAAATTATATGGAAATGAGGAAACACATATTTTCCACAGACCTGATTAATATGAGTAACAGTATTCCAAATGGTTTTGAAAAATATAAGGCATGGTATACCTCCAACACATCTGAGAGACAGGAATGCTTTACTTCACAAGTGATTAAGGCAATAGGAATATCTGCATTTCTCACTGATCTGAGTAGAAAGAATGTATTTCCCACAAAATCAAGATAAGAGGGCCACTTCTACTTTCCACATCTATGTATGATAGGGATGCTAGTCTTTCCCACAGGATTACATAATGGGGACACAAGCACTTTCGATATATCACTTATTTTTGTAACCCTACGGCCTCTTTCATGAGGTTTCTGCATCTTCAAATCTATGCCCTAGTCTGAAGCGGTGGAAATGGACTCATTTAGAGCAAGAACTTTCTCAAGGACACAATTCCTTTTTGTCCATCAACAATGATACAGCCTCAATTACTGTGATTTTTTTCTCATAGGCAGGTAGAGTCCAGTAACTCCACTTCCAACACATCAGGATATTGGATGACTAAGTGTCCCCCATCAATCTGTGTGATACCAGTGCTTCACACTATTCTTAAGTGATGGAGACTCTAATGATTTCCAAAAGATCAATATCATGGGGATTCTTATGCTCCCAAGAGATCTGGATAATGAGTTCTAATGGTCTCCCTAAATTGAATTAAGGTGCTAGAGGCAAATGTATTTTCCACATTATCTACATTCAGGCTGTCCAACTTCTGATCAGCTAGGAACCAGTATCTCTGACATGTCTATTATATGAGGGCATGAAATAACACAAATGCTATATCAGGACCTCTCTTTCATAATATACATACTCATTCATGAGCCACTTCTCATCACCCATAGGTTACTAGTTGTTCAATCCCGATTAAGCTAGTGAGGTTACCATTACTTCCCTAAAGGTATGAACAACAGGGATACCAATGTTTCTTAACTGAACCATATAATGGACATACTTGCACTTAACAAACATCTGAATAACTCTGATATAAGTACAGTACTGCTCAAAGATCTAATTAGTAGGGGAATCAGTACCATCTGTACTTACAATTCAGCAAAATGGAAGTAATAGTACTTCCAAGAGATCCTATCTATAGTGTGAGGGCTGTAAGACTTCTGAGAAGCTAAAGAATAGGGCACTACAGCTTTCTACTGATGAGAATGATGGGGCATTATGGTTTTCTTGATGTTTGGAAAGTAAAAGCAGTAGTACTTCTCATGGATCTGGCTATTAGGGATGTTGCAGCACCTATGTACCAATAAGAAGTGGATGTACTCTGCAAATTCATGACTTTGGAAATCAAAACATTAATCAGGAATCTTGATCACATATACATATCAAAACTTTATATACTAATGCCTATGTCTGAGGCCTTGTGGAGGAGAGTTTATCTAAAATGCTAATAAAAAATTAAGCATGTATTCATCAGGAACTTTTGTTAGAAATATTAGATCCACAAAAATTCTGCATTGCATGAGTGCTGTACAAAAATTTTCAAACTTCAGGACTATACTTATATGTACAGATATACACAAAAAAACTTCTTAGATACTTCCATATTTAAAATCATTAGTTCTACATTTTATCCTTATCTTTTAATGATATACTGTAGTCAAGAAAAATCAGCTAAAATTTCTTATCCAAATAATACATTTATTTCAGGGACTATGTCATTACTTGGAGTATGAAATGAGCTATGGCATAATACAACTGACTGCATGATAATTATGCCACATACATGATGTGTGTTTCTTCAAATATAGTGAACAAGAATGAATCTATTGGTCTAAAATTGGTCTAAAATGAAATTTAGGTAAGCTGTCTTTCAAAAAAATTGAGAGTTTTCACCTATTCAGGAATCAGAGCCTGAAAACTTAAAAGTTACATATATAAGCCTACAGTATTCAATATAAAATAGTATCTGATATGCATTCAAACAAGACCTTACTGGAAGCTACAACACATATAAAACATCATTGGAAAGAAAATTGTACCAATCAATTCTAAATACAACAAAATGCATGTATTGAAAATATATTCTTGTAAATTTTAGCATAATCAATACAAATCAACCACTACCATACTGACTAACTTCATCAATCATTTTACTAGAAATAATGACCTAAGTGTAATCAGTAAAAAAGCATCTTTCTTAAACTACAACCCTAATCAAAATATAGGCAACTTTAAATGCTCAACTATCAAATACTAAACATAAAGCCTACACAAAAAAACACTGAAATTAGATCTGACAATAAAAATGCTATAAGGAATTACTATGATATTTTGCCTTTTTGAGAAAGGATCATTCATATCCCTTTCTCTCACCAAAGCAGTTTGCAATCGCCATTCCCCAGAAGCTCTAAATAGGTTTTAGGTAAGCATTTGAAGAACTGCATGCAACCCCTATTGGTAACAGCCATAAAAAAAACTGTCATGCGGTGTAATTATACATGGACGTACAATGCCCAATTTCACCACTCACTGTTGGTACATAAAAGGTGCAAGATCTGTAGCTTATGTTGCATACACAGACATATAACACATGTTATTATCACTGTTGATGTAGGTAATGTAGGTAATTACTGGTGATGATGAAACACATCACTGCTGATGTAGGTAATGTAGATCATTAATGGTGATAATGAAGGCAATCTGTGACAACACTAGTACACATTATACAGAGCCTAAACTTGTGAAAAAAGTGCACAATGAAGCAAAAATGTGTAAGTGTAAAGAGAAGGGCATTCATTAAACTCACAGCACAAATATATATATGTATACATGGATGTATACATGCGTATCTGTGTGATTACCTGTTTATCAATACCTATATATGCACTAAAAAGAGGGAGATTTAAAATCATTGGAATTACTCTAATAATCTTCATTTACAAATAATGAAATTTTGTATACTTCTTGGCACATTCATTCTTTCACTAATAAAAATTTTCTACTGTTTCATCACTCTGTTACTAAAGAAATAATTCTTCACATCTCTACCCCATTTCTTGATGAATTTCTTGTTCTGTAGTGGATTCATTAGTAATCATTTGAAACAACTGACCAATATCAACAGTAGATTCATTTGTATTTCCTCAAACTGATCAATATTTACATTGTTATATCGACTCAGAAACTTGAAGGATGTAATCTGGTTTCTTCTAAATATCTCTTCCAACATGGGTGATTCTAAGGCTGAAATCCTCTCCCTGCAGCTCAGCTCCCATACTTTAAACACAATCTTTATTGACCACCATAGGACCTACACTACTAGATCTATATGTCTCTTCAAGTTCAGTAACCATGCTGGTGATGCATACTCTAATTTTGGTCTCATTACACATCCATTATTACATTTCTCTTCATGTCTCCTTGCACCATTTACTTCTGCCTACAGTTCTTTAAAAGTTGTGTATTTATTGCTTTCTTAAATTCTCATTGGCCTCTTACATAATCTCCTTATCTAGTATTTCTTTCAACAGTTTTTCAGTCTGTGTAAAATTTTCCATACTCTTCCCAGAAGTTTGCATTTGCTTAACTCCTTCCCCCAGGATAGTTTCATATTCATTCAAGCTGAGCTTTCAATTCCACCATACCTGACAACACTGTAATTGCTTACATTTAACAGCACCACAATGGAGTCCTATAAGAACTAACTGACCTTATTTCTTACATCAAATCAACCTAACAAGTCACCATTATTATTTCTATTATTATCATCATTATTATCATTAGTATTATAATCATTATTATCATTATTTTCCTTTTTTAATTACTCATCCTGAATTTAAGTAGCATTCAAATCTATCAGCTAATGTACCTGGTAAGAATTTATTACGCTCACTACTTTGCAAATACAGTAACTTGCGATTATCTGTTTGTGCACAACGGAAGGGTGTTTTACATTAGTGGAGCCCCCATCTCTTAACCTTTCTTTTCTATCACACAGTCTCTTGAACTTTATAACATCTTTAACACACAATATCATACAAGTCAGCTTGTTCCTCTTGTTCAACATTCTATAATTTTTGAAAAGTATTTCCTTTTACCATTTTGATTCTTTTCTTGCTAAGTTTCCCATTATGCCTCTGGTTGAATGGTTCCTCCCAATTTTACAGAATCCTTCCACATCAAGAGCATCAGAATCAACACTATCTTTCTTTCACTGTGTCCAAGTCAGAGGCCACAGCTTAGTTCCCTATTCTAGGTACAATTTGCCTTCCTTCAAACATTTTCCAGTATATATATGTATATATTTCTTTTTTTTTTTTTTTTTTTTTTTTTTGCTTTGTCGCTGTCTCCCGCGTTTGCGAGGTAACGCAAGGAAACAGACGAAAGAAATGGCCCAACCCACCCCCATACACATGTATATACATACGTCCACACACGCAAATATACATACCTACACAGCTTTCCATGGTTTACCCCAGACGCTTCACATGCCCTGATTCAATCCACTGACAGCACGTCAACCCCGGTATAACACATCACTCCAATTCACTCCATTCCTTGCCCTCCTTTCACCCTCCTGCATGTTCAGGCCCCGATCACACAAAATCTTCTTCACTCCATCTTTCCACCTCCAATTTGGTCTCCCTCTTCTCCTCGTTCCCTCCACCTCCGACACATATATCCTCTTGGTCAATCTTTCCTCACTCATTCTCTCCATGTGCCCAAACCATTTCAAAACACCCTCTTCTGCTCTCTCAACCACGCTCTTTTTATTTCCACACATCTCTCTTACCCTTACGTTACTTACTCGATCAAACCACCTCACACCACACATTGTCCTCAAACATCTCATTTCCAGCACATCCATCCTCCTGCGCACAACTCTATCCATAGCCCACGCCTCGCAACCATACAACATTGTTGGAACCACTATTCCTTCAAACATACCCATTTTTGCTTTCCGAGATAATGTTCTCGACTTCCACACATTTTTCAAGGCCCCCAGAATTTTCGCCCCCTCCCCCACCCTATGATTCACTTCCGCTTCCATGGTTCCATCCGCTGCCAGATCCACTCCCAGATATCTAAAACACTTCACTTCCTCCAGTTTTTCTCCATTCAAACTCACCTCCCAATTGACTTGACCCTCAACCCTACTGTACCTAATAACCTTGCTCTTATTCACATTTACTCTTAACTTTCTTCTTTCACACACTTTACCAAACTCAGTCACCAGCTTCTGCAGTTTCTCACATGAATCAGCCACCAGCGCTGTACAACAACTGACTCACTTCCCAAGCTCTCTCATCCCCAACAGACTTCATACTATATTTTTTTTTTTTTTTTTTTTATACTTTGTCGCTGTCTCCCGCGTTTGCGAGGTAGCGCAAGGAAACAGACGAAAGAAATGGCCCAACCCACCCCCATACACATGTATATACATACGTCCACACACGCAAATATACATACCTACACAGCTTTCCATGGTTTACCCCAGTCGGTTCACATGCCCTGATTCAATCCACTGACAGCACATCAACCCCGGTATACCACATCGATCCAATGCACTCTATTCCTTGCCCGCCTTTCACCCTCCTGCATGTTCAGGCCCCAATCACTCAAAATCTTTTTCACTCCATCTTTCCACCTCCAATTTGGTCTCTCACTTCTCCTTATTCCCTCCACCTCTGACACATATATCCTCTTGGTCAATCTTTCCTCACTCATTCTCTCCATGTGACCAAACCATTTCAAAACACCCTCTTCTGCTCTCTCAACCACGCTCTTTTTATTTCCACACATCTCTCTTACCCTTACGTTACTTACTCGATCAAACCACCTCACACCACACATTGTCCTCAAACATCTCATTTCCAGCACATCCATCCTCCTCTGCACAACTCCATCTATAGCCCACGCCTTGCAACCATATAACATTGTTGGAACCACTATTCCTTCAAACATACCCATTTTTGCTTTCCAAGATAACGTTCTCGACTTCCAAACTTTTTTAACGCTCCCAGAACTTTCGCCCCCTCCCCACCCTATGATTCACTTCCGCTTCCATGGTTCCATCTGCTGCCAAATCCACTCCAAGATATCTATAACACTTCACTTCCTCCAGTTTTTCTCCATTCAAACTTACCTCCCACTTGACTTGTCCCTCAACCTCTTATTCACATTTACTCTCAGCTTTCTTCTTTCACACACTTTACCAAACTCAGTCACCAACTTCTGCAGTTTCTCACATGAATCAAACACCAGCGCTGTATCATCAGCGAACAACAACTGACTCACTTCCCAAGCTCTCTCATCCACAACAGACTTCATACATGCCCCTCTTTCCAAAACTCCTGCATTCACCTCCCTAACAACCCCATCCATAAACAAATTAAACAACCATGGAGACATCACGCACCCCTGCCGCAAACCAACATTCACTGAGAACCAATCACTTTTCTCTCTTCCTACACATACACATGCCTTACATCCTCGATAAAAACTTTTCACTGCTTCTAACAACTTACCTCCCACAACATGTATTCTTAACTTCCACAGAGCATCTCTGTCATATGCCTTCTCCAGATCCAAAAAATGCTACATACAAATCCATTTGCTTTTCTAAGTATTCCTCACATACATTCTTCAAAGCAAATACCTGATCCACACATCCTCTACCACTTCTGAAACCACACTGCTCTTCCCCAATCTGATGCTCTGTACATGTCTTCACCCTCTCAATCAATACCCTCCCATATAATTTCCCAGGAATACTCAACTAACTTATACCTCTGTAATTTGAGCACTCACTCTTGTGCCCTTTGCCTTTGTACAATGGCACTATGCAATCATTCCACCAGTCCTCAGGCACCTCACCATGAGTCATACATTAAATAACCTTACCAACCAGTCAACAATACAGTCATCCCCTTTTCAGATAAATTCCACAGCAATACCATCCAAACCTGCTGCCTTGCCGGCTTTCATCTTCTGCAAAGCTTTTACTACCTCTTCTCTGTTTACCAAATCCTTCTCCCCAACCCTCTCACTTTACACACCACCTCGACCAAAACACCCTATATCTGCCACTCTATCATCAAACACATTCAACAAACCTTCAAAATACTTGCTCCATCTGCTTCTCACACCACCACTACTGGTTATCACCTCCCCATTAGCCCCTTCACTGATGTTCCCATTTAATCCCTTGTCTTATGCACTTTATTCACCTCCTTCCAAAAGATCTTTTTATTCTCCCTAAAATTTAATGATACTCTCTCACCCCAACTCTCACTTGCCCTATTTTTTGCCTCCTGCACCTTTCTCTTGACCTCCTGCCTCTTTCTTTTATACATCTCCCAGTCATTTGCATTATTTCCCTGCAAAAACTGTCCAAATATATACAAATATATATATATATATATATATATATATATATATATATATATATATATATATATATATATATATATTATTATTATCATTATTATACTTTGTCGCTGTCTCCCGTGTTTGCGAGGTAGCGCAAGGAAACAGACGAAAGAAATGGCCCAACCCCTCCCCATACACAAGTATATACATACGTCCACACACGCAAATATACATACCTACACAGCTTTCCATGGTTTACCCCAGACGCTTCACATGCCCTGATTCAGTCCACTGACAGCACGTCAACCCCGGTATACCACATCGCTCCAATTCACTCTATTCCTTGCCCTCCTTTCACCCTCCTGCATGTTAAGGCCCCGATCACACAAAATCTTTTTCACTCCATCTTTCCACCTCCAATTTGGTCTCCCTCTTCTCCTCGTTCCCTCCACCTCCGACACATATATCCTCTTGGTCAATCTTTCCTCACTCATTCTCTCCATGTGACCAAACCATTTCAAAACACCCTCTTCTGCTCTCTCAACCACGCTCTTTTTATTTCCACACATCTCTCTTACCCTTACGTTACTTACTCGATCAAACCACCTCACACCACACATTGTCCTCAAACATCTCATTTCCATCACATCCACCCTCCTGCGCACAACTCTATCCATAGCCCACACCTCACAACCATACAACATTGTTGGAACCACTATTCCTTCAAACATACCCATTTTTGCTTTCCGAGATAATGTTCTCGACTTCCACACATTCTTCAAGGCTCCCAGGATTTTCGTCCCCTCCCCCACCCTATGATTCACTTCCGCTTCCATGGTTCCATCCGCTGCCAGATCCACTCCCAGATATCTAAAACACTTCACTTCCTCCAGTTTTTCTCCATTCAAACTCACCTCCCAATTGACTTGACCCTCAACCCTACTGTACCTAATAACCTTGCTCTTATTCACATTTACTCTTGACTTTCTTCTTTCACACACTTTACCAAACTCAGTCACCAGCTTCTGCAGTTTCTCACATGAATCAGCCACCAGCGCTGTATCATCAGCGAACAACAACTGACTCACTTCCCAAGCTCTCTCATCCACAACAGACTTCATACTTACCCCTCTTTCCAAAACTCTTGCATTCACCTCCCTAACAACCCCATCCATAAACAAATTAAACAACCATGGAGACATCACACACCCCTGCCGCAAACCTACATTCACTGAGAACCAATCACTTTCCTCTCTTCCAACACGTACACATGCCTTACATCCTCGATAAAAACTTTTCACTGCTTCTAACAACTTGACTCCCACACCATATATTCTTAATACCTTCCACAGAGCATCTCTATCAACTCTATCATATGCCTTCTCCAGATCCATAAATGCTACATACAAATCCATTTGCTTTTCTAAGTATCTCTCACATACATTCTTCAAAGCAAACACCTGATCCACACATCCTCTACCACTTCTGAAACCACACTGCTCTTCCCCAATCTGATGCTCTGTACATGCCTTCACCCTCTCAATCAATACCCTCCCATATAATTTACCAGGAATACTCAACAAACTTATACCTCTGTAATTTGAGCACTCACTCTTATCCCCTTTGCCTTTGTACAATGGCACTATGCACGCATATATATATATATATATATATATATATATATATATATATATATATATATATATATATATATATATATATATATGGATCTGGAGAAGGCATATGATATAGTTGATAGAGAAGCTCTGTGGAAGGTATTAAGAATATATGGTGTGGGAGGCAAGTTGTTAGAAGCAGTGAAAAGTTTTTATCGAGGATGTAAGGCATGTGTACGTGTAGGAAGAGAGGAAAGTGATTGGTTCTCAGTGAATGTAGGTTTGCGGCAGGGGTGTGTGATGTCTCCATGGTTGTTTGATTTGTTTATGGATGGGGTTGTTAGGGAGGTGAATGCAAGAGTTTTGGAAAGAGGGGCAAGTATGAAGTCTGTTGTGGATGAGAGAGCTTGGGAAGTGAGTCAGTTGTTGTTTGCTGATGATACAGCGCTGGTGGCTGATTCATGTGAGAAACTGCAGAAGCTGGTGACTGAGTTTGGTAAAGTGTGTGAAAGAAGAAAGTTAAGAGTAAATGTGAATAAGAGCAAGGTTATTAGGTACAGTAGGGTTGAGGGTCAAGTCAATTGGGAGGTAAGTTTGAATGGAGAGAAACTGGAGGAAGTAAAGTGTTTTAGATATCTGGGAGTGGATCTGGCAGCGGATGGAACCATGGAAGCGGAAGTGAATCATAGGGTGGGGGAGGGGACGAAAATCCTGGGAGCCTTGAAGAATGTGTGGAAGTCGAGAACATTATCTCGGAAAGCAAAAATGGGTATGTTTGAAGGAATAGTGGTTCCAACAATGTTGTATGGTTGCGAGGCGTGGGCTATGGATAGAGTTGTGCGCAGGAGGATGGATGTGCTGGAAATGAGATGTTTGAGGACCATGTGTGGTGTGAGGTGGTTTGATCGAGTGAGTAACGTAAGGGAAAGAGAGATGTGTGGAAATAAAAAGAGCGTGGTTGAGAGAGCAGAAGAGGGTGTTTTGAAATGGTTTGGGCACATGGAGAGAATGAGTGAGGAAAGATTGACCAAGAGGATATATGTGTCGGAGGTGGAGGGAACGAGGAGAAGTGGGAGACCAAATTGCAGGTGGAAAGATGGAGTGAAAAAGATTTTGAGTGATCGGGGCCTGAACATGCAGGAGGGTGAAAGGAGGGCAAGGAATAGAGTGAATCGGATCGATGTGGTATACCGGGGTTGACGTCCTGTCAGTGGATTGAATCAGGGCATGTGAAGCGTCTGGGGTAAACCATGGAACGTTGTGTGGGGCCTGGATGTGGAAAGGGAGCTGTGGTTTCGGGCATTATTGCATGACAGCTTGAGACTGAGTGTGAACGAATGGGGCCTTTATTGTCTTTTCCTAGCGCTACCTCGCACACATGAGGGGGGAGGGGGATGGTATTCCATGTGTGGCAAGGTGGCGATGGGAATGAATAAAGGCAGACAGTGTGAATTGTGTGCATGGGTATATATGTATGTGTCTGTATGTGTATATATATATATGTGTACATTGAGATGTATAGGTATGTATATTTGCATGTGTGGACATGTATGTATATACATGTGTATGGGGGTGGGTTGGGCCATTTCTTTCGTCTGTTTCCTTGCGCTACCTTGCAAATGCGGGAGACAGCGACAAAGCAAAATAAATAAATAATTCAATATATTTTCATTATTCTTTTGCTTTGTTGCTGTCTCCCGCGTTAGCGAGGTAGCTCAAGGTAACAGATGAAAAAATGGCCCAACCCACCCACATACACATGTATATACATACATGTCCACACGCACATATACATACCTATACATCTCAACGTATACATTTATATGCACACACAGACATATACATATATACACCTGTACATAATTCATACTGTCTGCCCTTATTCATTCCCGTCACCACCCCGCCACACATGAAATGACAACCCCCTCCCCCGCATGTGTGCGAGGTAGCGCTAGGAAAAGACAACAAATGCCTATACACACACATATACATACATATTCATATCAACATATCATCAACATACACAGACATATACATATATGCACATGTACATATTCATACTTGTTTGCTTTTATCCATTCCTGGCGCTACCCCACCCTACAAGAAACAGCATCACTACACCCTGCTTTAGTGAGGTAGTGCCAGGAAAACAGACAAAAAGGACACATTCATTCACACTCAGTCTTTACCTCTTATGTGCAATGCAATGAAACCACAGTTCCCTATCCACATCCAGGCCCCACAGACCTTTCCATGGTTTACTCAAGACATTTCACTTGCCCTGGTTCAGTCCACTGACAGCTAGTCAACCCCGGTATAAAACATCGTTCCAACTCTTACCCTCCTGTATGTTCAGACCCAGATTGCTTAAAATCTTTTTCATTCCATTCTTCTACCTCCAATTTGGTCTCCTGCTTCTCCTCGTTCCCTTCACCTCAGACACATATATCCTCTTTCCCAACCTTTCCTCACTCATTCTCTCCATATGTCCAAACCATTTCAACAAACCCTCTTCTACTCTCTCAACCACACTTTTTATTACCACACATCTCTCTTACCCTTTCATTACTTACTTGATCAAACCACCTCATACCACATCTTGTCCTCAAACATTTAATTTCCAACACATCCACCCTCCTCTGTACAGCCCTATCTATAAGCCACGCATTGCAACCATATAATATTGTTGGAACTACTATTCTTTCAAACATACCCATTTTTGCTCTACGAGATAAAGTTCTCTCTTTTCACACGTTTCATCATTTCCAGAACCTTCACCCCTCCCAAACCCTGTGACCCACTTATGCTTCCATTGTTCCATTCACTGCTAAGTCCCCTCCCAGATATCTAAAACACTTCAATTCCTCCAATTCTCACCATTCAAACTTACATCCAAACTAATTTGTCCCTCAACCCTGGTGAACCTAATAACTTTGCTCTTATTCACATTTACTCTCAATTTTTTCCTTTCACACACTTTTCCAAACTCAGTCACCACTTCTGCAGTTTCTCACTTGAATCAGTCACCAGTTCTGTATCATCAGCAAACAACAACTGACTCACTTCCCAGTCCCTCTCATCCCAAACAGACTGCATACTTGCCCCTTCCTCCAAAACTCTTGCATTTACCACCCTAACCGCCCATCCATAAACAAATTAAACAACCACGGGGACATCACACACCCGTGCCGCAGACCAGCCTTCACTGGGAACCAATCACTCTCCTCTCCTCCTACTTGCACACATGCCTTACATCCTTGATAAAAACTTTTCACTGCTTCTAACAGCTTGCCTCCCACACCATGTACTCTTAATTCTTTTCACATAGCATCTCTATCAACCCTGCCATACGCCTTCTCCAGATCCATAAATGCCACACACAAATCCATCTGTTTTTCAAAGTGTTTCTCACACACATTATTCAAAGCAAACATCTGATCCACACATCCTCTACCACTTTTGAAACCACACTATTCCTCCCCAATCTGATGCTCTGTACATGCCTTCACCCTCTCAATCAACACCCTCCTATACAATTTTCCAGGAATACTCAACAAATTTATGCTTCTGTAGTATGAACACTCACTTTCATCCCCTTTGCCTTTGTACAATTGCACTATGCATGCACTGAATATCCTTACCAATCAATCAACAACACAGTCACCCCCTTTCTTAATAAATGCCACTGCAATACCATCCAAACCTGCCACCTTGCCAGATTTTCATCCACTGTAAGGCTTTCACCACCTCTTCACTCTTAACCAAACCATTCTCCCTGACCCCTTCACTTCACACACCACCCTGACCAAAACACCCTACATCTGCTACTCTATCATCAAACACATTCAAAGTGCCTTCAAAATATCAACTCCATCTCCTTCTCACTTCATCGCTACCTGTTATCACTTCCCCCATTGCACCTTTCACCAATTCTCCCATTTGTTCTCTTGTCTTTTGTATGTTATTTACCCCCTTCCAAAACATCTTTTTAGTCTCCATAAAGTTTAATGATACTCTCACCCCATCTCTCATTTGCCCTCATTTTCAACTCTTGCACCTTTCTCTTGACCTCCTGCCGCTTTCTCTTATACATCTCCCAGTCATTCGCACATCCAAATGCCTCTCTTTTCTCCTTCACTAACAACTTTACTTCATCCCACAACTCACTACGTTTTCTAACCTGCCCATCTCTCACCTTTCTCATACCACATGCATCTTTTGCACATGCCATCACTGCTTCCCTAAATACATCCTATTCCTCATGTCATTTGTCATCACCTTTTGCCATATAAGAAGATTATCATACAGATAAGAAAATAATGGTGGCCCTAAGGCTAGGCTCAGTGGAACTCCAATGATCAATTTTATCGAACTGGAAAAGGCACATACAACATGAGACAGCCTAAAACAACACAGTCTCTCTATATATCACTATTAGCTTCACAGCTGCTCATTCTGTTATGGGTCTGATTCAAAATACATGACCTCTTTTCCCTGAATCCATGTTGGGTAGTTTTTCTTTTGTAAGTGCTCATTCATTTGTTTCCTAATAATCTTTTCATGAGAGGTGCATGCCTGGAGCTTAGTGCATTTTTCTCAAAATACAGGAGTGATACCTGCCCTATGCCACTTTCCAGATGCTATTCCCTTTCCAATTGATTACTTGAAAGCTTTAAGGGGTCTGTCCCATGTTTCTTTGCACTTTTTGAATATATAAGGTATGCTATCACTTTTTGAATATATAAGGTATGCTATGTGCTTTATAAAGAACCACCTCTTTTATAAGTTTTTTAATATCTTTCAACAGTTTGTATGCTAGTGATGATAAGCATGAACCTGCAAGCACATGTGGAAATTTATGAATAGTAGAGAAAACAAACAATTGGTCATCTGCATAATATATAAATTGGATGGTTTGATAACCTTACAATGACTGTCCTAGATGGGTGAAATGCACTTGACAAATCAAGAGACAAAGGCTAATAGCTTGCTGAGAAATGAACTCTACATAAATTCAGACCTTCAGTGGATGCTATAATAAGTATCAAAACACAATATCTAGTATCATTTTCTAAGAAATCTTATACTTCACTCAAAAATGTGCACTGCATTGCAACTTATTATAACTCTACACTTACCTGGACCTACTGAGGGTAAGGAAGTTAGTAATGACTTGTTCATAAAATATACTGCAGCTAACTACTGCTCTAATGAGTACAAGATCACACAAGCCAAGAGGTATATTAACACTGCTCACAGCTTGCTTAGCAAGACATTTTCTAGTATTCAGACCAAAGACACATTTAATTTTTGTAATAAATGTGTGGCATTATGATGGCCTTCAAGCAGTGATTAGGCACTTAAAACAGATACTTTTTGCCATAAACAAAGAAATCCTATCTGCCCCAATACAATGAACACTATGGTGTTGCCTCCAACTCAATCTATCACCAGCTGAGGCAATGTGAAAACAAGAGCAGGGCAGATGCCATCCCCAGGATGAAAAGTTGGGCATGAACCCTAAATTTCTCCAAGTAATTTCAAGGAACTGCAGTTTAAGGATCACGGTTCAGATTCCAAAATCAGAACTTGCCCAGATAATAGAGGAGAATTGGGTATTTCAATGTGTTTTGCAAAATTCTCCTGCCATCTTTATAGGATACATACCTAAGCTCAAAACAGTAAAATGAAAAACATGAATCTAAACTCACAAGCTTTCTTGGTCAAATCTTTGACAGGTTTTGGAACTATCATATTTGCAATCATGCAAACCTTTTTCTCTCATTTTCTTTTATAATTGTTTCATTATTTTTATGTCACTATCATCTTTATTATTAGATATATATCCTTGGAACCTTTTTTCATGGGGCTCCTTCAGCTTTGAGGATGTGCTGCATCCAGTAGCTCCTTCAATGTGAGAAGTTTCTTAATAAGGCGATCTTAATGAGACTGTACTCTTCTTAACTCACCAACAATGATACACCCTCAACAAAGGTGACTTTTCACTTGTATGTGGAGTCTGGTAACACCTTAGCCACTTCAAGTGTGATAACAGACTTGACTGATAAAGTCACAGCACTTAACTCCAATATCAAATGCTTTATACTCAAGTATTAATTAATCTACTCTTTCTTGGAATTTGGTTTTATTGATATCTACAATCTGTGAGTATTTCATGTCAATATAAAAGACTCAGTCAAACACCGACTAAAAACAGCATTACATTATGGCTCAGAAAAACAATACTGCCACACTGTCAGAACTAGGGTTCAATAATTCTCTAAAGGCCATCTACATATTAAGAGCTCTTGCAGTATATAAGTGTAAAGTTCCATGGTAAGAGGTTTTGACTCATAAACGCAAAGTTACCAACATAATCTAAATACTGAATATATTATAGAAATTTTGATGGCCATATTATCACATGGGATTATCAAGGCTTATATCTAGGATATGAAGACTCAAACCTAAATGATCATATTCACAGAAACAAAAGACAACACAGAGACAAGGCTATTCTCAAAATCTAGTGATGTCAGTGATTTGAAATGCAAAAATGTGATCTACACTTCTTCATGATTAATTATCATAATATGATGACAATGTGAAAAAGTCTGGCATGTTCTGGATATAGGAATCATCCCTGGTCCTTTGGTGCACCTCAACAAAAGGATGTAGTCTTTATTGAATTTTTCCCAAATATTAGAGTACTGGGAACCTGAGACTAAACAACCCAGTCATGTGTACACCTTGTAGGCAAAAACAGATTAGCAACTACCCACAAGTTCAGCTGACAACATGCTGGTTTCACCTTTTTTTGGACTGAGTTCATTTGCATCATAGGAAAACAACACTTATCTTTTAACTCACACATATTCCAGTGTTAAGACTGGATTGGCTTAGCTTGCTTGATTAGGTCAGGTCTTATAATTCATGATGGATACAAGAAGGCAGAGCTAAGAGACAAATAGAAAATAAAGGACTACAACTGGCCTGTTCTGTCAACAAAGTCAAAAAATGCTGGAATTGGACATAATGATTTGCGCTGCAGGCCTGCAATGCCAAAACATGAACTGCTGCATGAAGCAACAAATGTACAGATTTGACTAATATAGCAATCATCCCATGAAATTGTTTGCAAAATTATATGTGAGCATGGGCAACACTGCACTAACTCATGGGAGCTTTGAACAGTCATAATCAAAAAGCCTTAAGTTTTTTCTCAGCAGGTTATAGTAAGACCCTAAGAAAGAATCAACATACTTCACTTCATTTTATAAGTGGTCACCTATAACACTCTCCAGTAATGAATTACATTATAGAAGGCAAAGACTACAATAATACCCATTTAAACTGGAGTACTTTTTGGATGATGCACTTACTGAATAAGTCACAATTATCATAAATCGTATGATCATTCAGGAGGTGGTGTCTATTTCACCAAAAATTATTAAGGAATAAGTCTCCTTTCATGGATGAATAAATATACAAGATGTTCCAATGATTAGTAAACCCCTTGTTGGTGAAGAACAAAATAAAGTGACAAAGGGAAGAGGATTCACAGACTTGAGTTTTGTACCTAGACAAAGAGGGAAGCAAGTTTTAGTAAAAAAAACATATGGGTTTAGAACAGTTGTATGATAATGTGAGCAGGAAAACTCTTTTGAAAATGGTGACTTAGCATGAGTGACTGATTTGAAAAAATGTGAGAGTGTGTCAAGACTGTGTCATGTTATTATGATCATTCAGTTCTTCTTGGATAGGGCATTACTTGACAGGGGACCAAGGTAAAGTGACAGTGGTACATTATCTAATCATGAAGGAACAGAATGAAAGTTGCCACTTCTGTGTGTAGATGATGCTAACTCAGACGAAAAGCTGATATGCACGGAGGGCCACTTCAAGATGTATGTAAGTGGATGATGCTAAGAGTGAATACAAATAAAAGTAAGATTAGCTTTTGAAAGGGATGGAAGATCACCATGTAATATCATTCTGCATTGTGAAAAGCTTGCAGAGTACAGGTAGTTACAAATGAGTTTAGATGTTCAGGGGCAAAGTTCAACAAGATGTTTCTGACTCAGAGTACTGTATAGATATGTAAGGGAGAAAAATAAGGTGCACAGATAGCTTTGATGAATGGAAAAAAAAAGGTCCACAGTGTGAGCACAAGAAGCTTGCATAATGGAGTACTACTCCTAACTCGCAAGCCTAGAAGTAAAACTAAAGTTTATGTAAAGATAGTTAAAAAAAAAAGTAAGAGCAGCAGTGATGGGTAACTTGATAAACTGAGTTGGAATAAGAACAGACAAAGTGATGAAAGAAGCGGTAATAAGAGTATGTGGCACAAAGATATCATGTGAAAGGTGCAAGATTTAAAGTTTTTCAAGGTGATATGGTTATGCAGAGTGCATGGCATATGACATGTTGGTCAGGAAGAGATTATATTGGTGATTAGGAAAACATAGTTTGAAAAGAGATATGTATATACATAAGTATATGTAATTGAGTAGGAGAGATGGTCAAAGGGCATTACTGGATTATGTGTTAATCAATAGATGTGTAAAAGAGAGACTTTTGGAGGTCATTGTGCTTAGAGGGGCAGCTGGAGGGATGTCTGATCAACTATATTGTGGAAGCAAAGGTGAACATTTGTAGAGGTTTTTCAAAAAGAGGAGAAAATGTTGGGGAGAAGAGAGTGGTGAGAGTAAGTGAGCTTGGAAAGGAGACTTGTGTGAGGAAGTACCGAGAGATATTACGAGTAGAATGAAAAAAGGCAAAAGCTAATGACGTGAGGGGAGTGGGTGAGGAATGGGATGTATTTTACACAAGTGATGGCTTGTGTAAAAGATGCATGTGGCATGAGAAAGGTGGGAGGTGGGCAGTTGAGAAAGGGTAGTGAGTGGTGGAATGAAGCAGTAAAGTTATTAGGGAAAGAAAAAAGAGGTGTTTGGATAATACCTGGATGGAAGGGGTGGAAATAACTGGGAGATGTATAAAAGAAAGCAGCAGGAGATCAAGAGGAAGGCGCAAGAGTTGAAAAAGAAGGCAATTGAGAGCTAAGGTGAGAGAGAATCATCAAACTTTAGGGGGAATATAAAGATGTTTAGGAAGGAGGTAAATAACATGTAAGATAAGAGAACAAATAGGAACATCGGTGAAGGGAGCAAGTGGGGAAGTAATAACAGGTAGTGATGAAGTGAGGAGATGGAGTATCTTGAAGATTTGTTGAATTTGTTTAATGATAGAGTGGTAGAAGTAGGGTGTTTTGGTTGGGATGGTGTGCAAAGTAAGAGGGTTAGGGAGAATGATTTGGTTAAAAGAGAAGATGTAGTGAAAGCTATGCAGAAGATGAAATCTGGCAAGGTGGTGGGTTTGGATGGAATTGCAGCAGAATTTACTAAAAAAGGAGGTGACTAAGTTGTTGATTGGCTGGTAAGGATATTCAATGTATCTATGGATCATGGTGAAGTGTCTGAGGATTGGCAGAATGCATGCATAGCGAAGAGGATAAAGTTGAGTGTTCAAACTACAGAAGCATAAGTTTGTTCTGTATCCCTAGGAAATTATATGTGAGGGTATTGATTGAGAGGGTGAAGGCATGTACAGAGCATCAGACTGGGGAAGAGCAGTGTGGTTTCAGAAGTGGTAGAGGATGTGTGGATCAGGTGTTCGCTTTGAAGAATGTGTGTCAGAAATACTTAGAAGAACAGATGGATTAGTATGTAGCATTTAAGGATCTGGGGAAGGCATATGACAGGGTTGATAGACATGCTTTGTGGAAGGTCTGAGGAGTATATGGTGTCAGAAATAAGTAGCCAGAAGCTGTGAAAAGGTTTTACAAAAGATGTAGGGCATGTGTATGAGTAGGGAGAGAAAAGTGTGATTGGTTTGCAGTGAATGTCGTTCTGGAGCAGGGGTGAGTGATGTCCCTATGGTTGGTTAATTTGTTTATGGATGGGGTGGTTAAGGAGGTAAATGCATGAGTTCTGGAGAGAGGGGTGAGTATGCAGTTTGTTGGGATGAGATGGCCTGGGAAGAGAGTCAGTTGTTGTATGCTGATGATAGAGCTTCAGTGGCTGATTTGAGTGAGAAACTGCTGAAGTTGGTGACTGAGTTTGAAAAAGTGTGTGAAAGGAGAAAGTTGATAGTAAATGTGAATATGAGCAAGGTTATTAGGTTTAGTAGGGTTGAGGGAGAAGTTAATTGGGAGGTAAGTTTGAATGGAGAAATACTGGTGGAAGTGAAGTGTTTTAGATATCTGAGAGTGGATTTGGCAGCAGATGGAACCATGGAAGCGGAAGTGAGTCACAGGGTAGGGGAGGGGGCGAAAGTTCTGGAAGCGTTGAGAAATGTGTGGAAGGCGAGAACATTAACTCGGAAAGCAAAAATGGGTATGTTTGAAGGAATAGTGGTTCCAACAACGTTATATGGTTGTGAGGCATGGGCTGTAGACAGAGTTGTGCAGAGGAGGGTGGATGTGTTGGAAATGAGATGTTTGAGGACAATATGCGGTGTGAGGTGGTTTGATGCCTTTTTCACTCCTTTCCACCTCCAATTTGGTCTCCCACTTCTCCTCGTTCCCTCCACCTCTGACACATATATCCTCTTGGTCAATCTTTCCTCACTCATTCTCTCCATGTGACCAAACCATTTCAAAACACCCTCTTCTGCTCTCTCAACCACACTCTTTTTATAACCACACATCTCTCTTACCCTTTCATCACTTACTCGATCAAACTACCTCACACCACATATTGTCTTCAAATATCTCATTTCCAACATATTCACCCTCCCCTGCCCTACTCTATCTACAGCCCATGCCTTACACCCATATAACATTGTTGGAACCACTACTCCTTCAAATATACCCATTTTTGCTTTCCGAGATAATGTTCTCGCCTTCCACGCATTTCTCAACGCTCCCAGAACTTTTGCCCCCTCCCCCACCCTGTGACTCACTTCCGCTTCCATGGTTCCATCCACTGCCAAATCCACTCCCAGATATCTGCACTTCACTTCCTCCAGTTTTTCTCCATTCAAACTTACCTCCCAATTGACTTGTCCCTTAACCCTACTATATCTAATAACCTTGCTCATATTCACATTTACTCTCAGCATTCTTCTTTCACACACTTTACCAAACTCAGTCACCAGCTTCTGCAGTTTCTCACATGAATCAGCCACCAGCGCTGTATCATCAGCAAACAACAACTGACTCACTTCCCAGGCTCTCTCATCCTCAACAGACTGCATATTTGCCCCTCTCTCCAAAACTCCTACATTCACCTCCCTAACAACCCCATCCATAAACTAATTAAACAACCAGGGAGACATTACACACCCCTAACGCAAACCACCATTCACTGAGAACCAATCACTTTCCTCTCTTCCTACTCGTACACATACCTTACATCCTCGAGAAAAACTTTTCACTGCTTCTAACAACTTGCCTCCCACACCATATATTCTTAATACCTTCCACAGAGCATCTCTATCAACTCTATCATATGCCTTCTCCAGATCCATATATGCTACATTCAAATCCATTTGCTTTTCTAAGTATTTCCCACATACATTCTTCAAAGCAAACACCTAATCCACACATCCTCTACCACTTCTGAAACCACACTGCTCTTCCCCAATCTGATGCTCTGTACATGACTTCACCATCTCAATCAATACCCTCCCATATAATTTCCCAGGAATACTCAACAAACTTATACCTCTGTAATTTGAGCACTCACCTTTATCCCCTTTGCCTTTGTACAATTGCACTATGCATGCATTCCGCCAATCCTCAGGCACCTCACCATGAGTCATACATACATTAAATATCCTTACCAACCAGTCAACAACACAGTCACCCACTTTTTTAATAAATTCCACAGCAATACCATCCAAACCCACTGCCTTGCCAGCTTTCATCTTCCGCAAAGCTTTTACTACCTCTTCTCTATTCACCAAATCATTCCCCCTAACCCTCTCACTTTGCACACCACCTCGACCAAAACACCCTATATCTGCCACTCTATCATCTAACACATTCAATAAACTTTCAAAATACTTACTCCATCTCATTCTCACATCACCACTGCTTATCACCTCTCCATTAGCCCCCCCTCACCAATGTTTCCATTTGTTCTCTTGTCTTACACACTTTATTTACCTCCTTCCAAAACATCTTTTTATTCTCCCTAAAATTTAATGATACTCTCTTACCCCAATTCTCATTTGCCCTCTTTTTCACCTCTTGCACCTTTCTCTTGACCTCCTCCCTCTTTCTTTTACACATCTCCCACTCATTTGCACTATTTCCCTGCAAAAATCATCCAAATGCCTTTCTTCTCTTTCACTAATAATCTTACTTCTTAATCCCACCACTCACTACCTTTTCTAATCAACCCACCTCCCACACTTCTCATGCCACAAGCATCTTTTGCACAAGCCATCACTGCTTCCTTAAATACATCCCATTCCTCCCCAACTCCCCTTACGTCCCTTGCTCTCACCTTTTTCCATTCTGAACTCAGTCTCTCCTGGTACTTCTTCACACAAGTCTCCTTCCTAACCTCACTTTCTCTCACCACTCTCTTCACCCCAACATTCTCTCTTCTTTTCTTAGAACCTCTACAAATCTGCACCTTCGCCTTCGCAAGATAATGATGAGACATCCCTTCAGTTGCACCTCTCAGCACATTAATATCCAAAAGTCTCTCTTTCGCGTGCCTATCAATTAACACGTAATCCAATAATGCTCTCTGGCCATCTCTCCTACTTACATATGTATACTTACATATATCTCTCTTTTCAAATCAGGTATTCCCAATCACCAGTCCTTTTTCAGCACACAGACCTACAAGCTCTTCACCATTTCCATCTACAACACTGAACACCCCATGTACTTCAATTATTCCCTCAACTGCCACATTACTCACCTTTGCATTTAAATCACCCATCACTTTAACCTGGTCTCGTGCATCAAAACTACTAACACTCTCTCAGCTGCTCCCAAAACACTTGCCTCTCATGATCTTTCTTCTCATGCCCAGGTGCATATGCACCAATAATCAACCATCTCTCTCCGTCAACTTTCAGTTTTACCCATATCATTCTAGAGTTTACTTTCTTACTCTCTATCACATACTCCCACCACTCCTGTTTCAGGAGTAGTGCTACTCCTTCCCTTGCTCTTGTCCTCTCACCAACCCCTGACTTTACTCCCAAAGCATTCCCAAACCACTCTTCCGCTTTCCCTTGAGCTTCGTTTCACTCAAAGCCAAAACATTCAGGTTCCTTTCCTCAAACATACTACCTTTCCTTTTTTCTCATCTTGGTTACATCCACACACATTAAGACACCCCAATCTGAGCCTTCGAGGAGGATGAGCACTGTATATATCTGTAGCACTACACGTATGAAGAGGAGAGGCAGGCCATGACATAGATGGACAGGTGCATAGAGAATTAATTTGGGCTAAGGATACTTCAGATGATGCTAAAGGAATGTCTGGTGATCAGATATAATGTAAACCTTTTGAGTATTGAGGTGATGTGAATCGAGATGTTGGCCTTATCTGACAGATGAACTAAATGTGGAAAGTGATAAAGAAGCACTGTTGTAAATGAGGAAGTTCATGTTTCATTTCAACATTCTGTGCATGGTTTGAGGATGACAAATGACTGATTTTAGAGGCAGAAAGTACCTGCTCAACCCCATGGCACTGGGAGTGAAGGTAATGGTTGTAAAAAGCCAGACACTAATGGAAGAGATTACAATAACAACCCCATGGCACTGGGAAAGAAGGTAATGGTTGTAGAAAACTAGAGACTAATGAAAGAATTACAATCACAACCTCTACATCATGTTAGATAATAACTAGGGTACTGTTTTGATGATGCACTTACTGAATAAATCAGTTAATATAAAAACTGTACTACAGGTACTATTCATGATATGGTGTCTATTTCAACAAAATATGCCACATCTACAACACTAATGCAGGCAATCTGTATGATCCACTTAATTTTCTTGAGGTTTGCCGTAAGATACTAAAGAACTTCTGGCTAAACAGAGATGTAGCATACCTACAAGATAAATTACTATATAAACTGAGTATCTTTAATACAGTTGACAAAACTTCTGTATAAACCAGATTAATGTACTGCAAAAATATGCACACACAAATATCTACATATGTTTGAGAGGATGTCTATCCTAAAGCTGATGTTTCCATGCTGGATGCAAAAATTCAAAGCACATGCCTTAAAATAAATGACTCCTGGTAGTTATGTCATATGATTTCCGGACAGTTATATCATACGATTTTAATAGGTACACTGATCCAGTAAACAGATTCCTTTAGACAACATGAATTCTTTAATAATTTTACTCTACCAATACAATACTTGAAAATCTTAAGGGAAATATATAATCTAAATCAGACCAGCTTCTACAATCATAAAACGAATAAGGTGCAATGATACACACTAAGAATCATATACATGGCATGACAGTGGTCATAAAAGAAATATGAAATAGTTTTAGTACTGTCTGACATGAATTATACTACTTTAACTCCTTATGACACACATATAGATTCAAATTTTTTTTCCATAAATTGTAACATTTGGGTAATACAGAGCTCTCAGCAATCTAACTACTAACCATCCTCTGGACTTCCTTCATGATCTCATTATCTTTATTTACTAGTGCTTATTAGGTTAAAAAGATAGTATACATGAGATATACATGTACATATCCAAAATTCTGAAAAAATAAGAGGACTGATGAATCTTTAATGATGTGGTACAGGGTCCTACCAGTAATAGTGTACAGGAACATGAGGGTATGTAGTGGTGCTGGATCCATGTGAGAATAATGTCAGGTGTGCTTCAAACAAACAAGGATTACAAGGTGTACTTGGGAAAACTTTAGATGATGGAGAAGTTAAAGCCTAAAAAGACTGATTCTGAAGTGACTGGAACCAAATAAGAAAGTTATTGGTCATCCAGGCCACAGTATGTTATAAACTAAGTTTGGATGGGACCATCTTATGAGTGGTTGCATGGATGTGTTAGAATCTAAAAAGGGTGATGCAGCCCTAACACTTGTGCTAAACTATGGAGAAGTACAAGTATCTGGGATCAATGTAAAGTGAAGTGTGAGCTGGAAAAATACCAAATTGCTAAAGAGATATATATGGCAATATGTTGAAAAACAGTGAATCAGTTACACTTTAGTAACTAAAAAATGTCATTTATAGATGGTAAAGTCAGAATTCTCAGACTCTCCTACAATGATGTGGGTGTTAAGAATCATATCAAGTTAGTGTAGAGGTTTTGAAGCTAAACTAAAGATTTTTTTTTTTTTTTAAACTATTCGCCATTTCCCGCGTTAGCAAGGTAGCGTTAAGAACAGAGGACTGGGCCTCTGAGGGAAAATCCTCACCTGGCCCCCTTCTCTCTTCCTTCTTTTGGAAAATTAAAAATTAAGAAGGCGACTAAAAGAGGATGGAGCGGGGGGCTGGAAATCCTCCCCTCTTTTTTTTTTTTTTTTTTTTCTTTTTTAACTAAAGATACTGGGAATATATCATGGAGATAATTTTGGGCAATGTAAGGGTTTTGCAATTTCACTACATCTATGTGGGGACATTGGGAGCATAGCTAAGTTACATATCATTGATTTGTCCATCTGTAGATACTCTGGGATAAAGCAAGGGTGCTGTGGGCAACACTATAGTTATGCATGAATGTTGGAAATGTAGGATGACTACTAAAAATCAATAGTATATGAAGGAATTTGTCATTGTTGCAAAAGGAACTAATTTCAATTCTATGTGGAAAGCAATGTAATACTATATATATTACATGAAGATCTAACTGTGTGGAAGTAGGTCTCAGAGAGCTGAAAGGTGTCAGAGTAGTTAAGGCCTCACAAAATTTAGTACTATTATCAGACCCAAAAAAGTTTTAATGGAACTAATGCTAAAAGATTTTAAGTAACATTATGGCTGCATTTATGCACCAGGTGTTAAAACTAAAGCTATGGGCTCACATAATCAAATTGGTGCTTCTAGCACAGCTATGGGCTAGCATCAGCTCTACTAAATGAAAGGTGTTTCAAAAAGAAGGCTAAGGCCTTATATGATAAATAGGATGCTTCTATCAGTAACAAGAGGACAGGCTCAGGGTATATAACATTACAAGTGTGTAACAGGTGAGACGATGTTGCGCAAAATTTTTAGGGTGCTACCATGGCTGTGAGCGACCAAAATGAGTGAGGTGAGGGTTATAAATATGTCAGTCGAACCATGAAGCAAAAATGTGAATATAACCTTATCTATGTACACTACATATGAGTGAAAAAGAAAGTACTGAGGATGATGATACAATACATTACAAAAAAATTCTATGTGATTTGGGATTTTGGTGAAAAAGAAAAGACTGATGTCAAACTTGTGAGGAAGAAGCCAGATAACCCTCAGAATTACTAGGTTAGCAAATAGTAGGTACAACCATACCATGTTGGTTCCTAGGATTAAATATGGATCACAAGGAGAAAAACAGTTGCTGGAAATCTTAATCATTAAAGGAACAATACTAAAACAGGATAAGGTTCAGAATAACAGCAAGGCAATGCAAGGGTTAAAGAGCAACAAGAGTGAGCAAGCCAAAATAGAGCTTGAAAAGGATAAGGAATTCTTATCAAAGCAAAACAAAAATGAGATAGCCACACAAGGGTGGTGAAGAGGTTCAAAGAACTACACATAAATCACACACTGAAGAGAGAACCACAGTTAGATTGCTTATAGGAGCAGGCAGCAGAGGGGTATGGAGGTATGAAATGTGGGTGAAGGAGCCATAATTCTGTATGACAGCACAAAGGTGAAGAAGTCACATTTATGGGGACATGACAAGGGTAAGGGAGCCATATCAAGGTGGTAGAAGAGGGAGACAGTGACAGGTACATGGATAAGGAAGGTTTATGGAATCTCTAAGGAAACAAAGGAGACAGAACCACAACAGGGCAATTCAAGGGATAGGGAGCCACATTAAGGAATCACATGGGCAACAAAGCCACACAAGAGTGGCAAAAGAATGAGATACAGCCCCAGTAAAGGAGACACAACAGTAAGGGAGCCATGCTAGAGCAATACAAGGATGTAACCGAGCCACATTAGGTCAGCAGAAGGGTGAAGGAGCCATGCGAGGGCAACACGGGTGTAAAAAAAAGAACCACACTAAGGTGATACAGAAGTTAGGGAGCCACATCAGGAAGGCTTGACAAGAAAGACAGCAACACAAGGGGTACTAGAAACACTAGGATGAGAAGGGGGACAACTGGACAAGCAGTACAGTACCCTGAGCGTCGCAGAGTCTCCAGCTGGTAATCGTTGAGACGCCGCCGCTTCCCCTGACTGTCCCGATGCAACCTTACCAGAGGGTTAGTACCAAACGTTAGTACCAAGTGTTAGTACCAGACGTTAGTACCATGCGTTAGTACCAGCCATTAGTACCAGGCATCGGTACCAGGCATTAGTACCAAGCGCTAGTGCCAGACATTAGTACCAAGCTTAGTACCAAATTAGTAGCAAGCACTACTACCAGGCATTAGTACCAGATATTGGTAACAAAGAGTGGTATAGGCACACTGATACTCCTGCTCTCACCAAGCAAGAGTACCTTACAAGGGGCAGGGGACAATCTACAACATCAGTAGAGCAGAACTGTACCATGACAAGTCCCACACAGAGCTCCACTCTACTTAGGGTCAAGTATGGAGTACTCTCGAGTGTGATGTGCTGTGGAGAAAACATTACAAGGCTGGAATGTGGATTTTAGCTACCAAGAAGTAGCCAAGGGTATGGGAAAGCAAACACCAAGTCAACGCCAAGAGATTGGACGCAGCCAGAACCTCCTGCGCCATCTGTTTACACTCTTCAAATAAACTCCCTACTGATTTTCTATATATGAACACGGCTTGAGAATAAAGGATGTTCTAGCTTCAGTGAATATAATAATATGACTTATCAACTAGTATGCTGCAATACCTGAAATGCTAATAAACTGATCCAAGTTACAAGGACCATCAGCTGGCCTCCTATGGGGTATGGTAAGCTGTTACTCAAGGTCACAACTGACTGGTCATATATATAAAATGATCAATTAATAACAGTTTCTAAGATTTTGGGTGCCCAGTGATTGATCAACTTTATATAGAAGTCTGAGAGTCAGCCTTCTTAATGTTTATGGTGAAACCTGATGATTCAAGAATTATAAAACAAGCACCATGTCATGTCTGACATCCAAGTTGAATGATGATGGCCAACTTTACCATCTGAATATTTAGCTGGAGTTCTTGCTTTTCAGAATGACCTGTGACTGGTCACTTTTCACAACATGGCATTATGTCATCAGTAGTGCTACATTCATACTTTTGTAAATATTAAACACTTCAAAAAAACATGAGAGATCTGGCCACGTCCTCAGCAAAACCTCTGGTGTTGACACATGAGATGTATACACTAATAACAACATGGAGGTGAGAGTATTCAGTCATCAAAGAACAGGAGCTTACACTTACTGCAAAGTCAATAACTCCAAACAACATAATAGTATTAGTAGAAAAAATTATCAATCAGCAAAACACAAAACATGCTAGAGTTAGTAATTGAAATTTTTGGAAGTCAGATTTACAAATGACAAGACATACTTTAAAGTGGAAATATAATACTTTAATACATAATCATCTCTGTCACAGGATACTTGTATTCGATACCAAATTGCTTCATTTACAAGAAACCTGAGGAGATGCAGTTATACAAATTTCAAAATCTCAAATGCATCAGTCTTGCTCGATCAGAGTAAAAACAAAGAAGAAATTTTAAAACAGAGGAAGACTCTGGCATGGACAGTTATATATATTACACTGGCTGGTATGGAAGGGCATGCAAAGCAAAAATACAACTAATTTATCATAAATATACTGTAATCGTCCAAAAGACCATTATCCAGCACCCTATACACACATGACACTATATCCTAGATTTTTAATTCTAATCCAAAAAGCTATTCTAAACTTTTGTAAGCAATCTCTATATATACAGCACTATCATCTTTCTGCTGTACAGTGTAGATAATTTCTATATACTAAAAGCAGTACCTGTATTTCTTGCTGTCAAGTACAGGTTAAAAAAAAATCCTACATGATAATTACAGACAGGTTTAGACAGCAGCCAAAATGACAACTTTGAGCTTCATGAGAAACAGTTCTATGAAAACCATGATTAACATATGAGGGACGGTTCTGAATGGCAGCTTCAAGTTACATCCTAAGGGACAGGTTGTGAGAGCCCTGAGTTACATCATGAGTGGGTCTGAGTGACAGCCCCAAGTTACTTCATGAAAGATACATTTGTGAAAGCCCAAGTTACATCCCAAGGGACAGGTATAAATGAAAGCTTTGAGTTACATCCGGAGGGACAAATCTGAGTGAATACCAACTGGACATTTCCTACTAGGAGCAGATGATGGGATTTGGGCAAGGTCTCACACTAGTAGGCTTAAAGGTCATCAATTCTATGAGGCCTCCTCGGAAATATATACTACAATTACATATGCCTGGAAGACAATAATGATGGAAAAAGATTTTGATTGATTGGGGCCCTAACATCCAGGAAGGTAAAAGGTCTTCATGGGATAGAGTGAATTGAAATGCTATGGTCTACAGGGATTGACGTGCTGTCAATGACTGAACCAGGACATGTGAAGTGTCCAGTCTGTGAGGCCTGTTTGTGGATAGGAAGCTGTGGTTTTGGTGCATTACCCATAACAGCTAGGGAAAAGATGTGAGCTGATGCAGCCTTTCTTCATCTGTTCTTGGTGCTTCCTTGCTAATGTGGGAAATGTCTACATCCGCTCACATCTATTCCCTAGTTGTCATGAATAATGCATCAAAACCAAAGCTACCTATCCACAAATAGGCCTTACAGACCGGAAACTTCACATGCCCTGATTCAGTCCATTGACAGCATGTGGATCCCTGTAGACCATAGCATTTCAATTCACTTTATACCATGCATGCCTTTCACCCTCCTGCATGTACAGACCCAATTCACTAAAAATCTTTTTCACTCCATCCTTCCATCTCCAATTTGGTCTCACTGTTTTTCTTGTTCCTTCCACTTCTGATACATATATTCTTTTTATCAAAATTTTTCTCACTCATTCTCTTCATATGTCCAAACCATTTCAGCAAATCCTCTTCAGCTCTCTCAAATACACTTCTTATTACAATTACCACACTTCTCTCTTACTCTTTCACTATTTATCCAATCAAACCATCTCACCCCAAATACAGTCCTCAAACATTTCATTTCCAACGCATCCACACTCCTCTGCGTGACTCCTTCTTCTGTTTCCCCATTAAGAAAGTTAAAGAGAGTGTGGTTGAGAGAGCACAAGAGGGTGTTCTGAAATGGTTTGGTCACATGGAGAGAATGAGTGAGGAAAGACTGACAAAGAAGATATATGTGTCAGAGGTGGAGGGAACAAGGAGAAGTGGGAGACCAAATTGGAGGTGGAAAGATGGAGTGAAAAAGATTTTGAGTGATTGGGGCCTGAACATGAAGGAGGGTGAAAGGTGTGCAAGGAAAAGAGTGAATTGGAACGATGTGGTATACCGGGGTCGATGTGCTGTCAATGGATTGAACCAGGGCGTGTGAAGCGTCTGGGGTAAACCATGGAAAGTTCTGTGGGGCCTGGATGTGGAAAGGGGGCTGTGGTTTCAGTGCATTATACATGACAGCTAGAGACTGGAGTGTGAATGAATGTGGCCTTTGTTGTCTTTTCCTAGCGCTACCTTGCACAGGTATAGGTATGTATATTTGCGTGTATGGACGTGTAAGTATATACATGTGTATGTGGGTGGGTTGGGCCATTCTTTCGTCTGTTTCCTTGTGCTACCTCGCTAACGCGGGAGACAGCGACAAAGCAAAATAAATATAATAGATATATATATATATGTATGTATATATATATATATATATATATATATATATATATATATATATATATATATATATATATTATATATTTTTTTTTTTTTCAAACTATTCGCCATTTCCCGCATCAGCGAGGTAGCGTTAAGAACAGAGGACTGGGCCTTTGAGGGAATACCCTCATCTGGCCCAATTCTCTGTTCCTTCTTTTGGAAAATTAAAAAAGAAAACGAGAGGGGAGGATTTCCAGCCCCTGGGGAAAGGGGAGGGAGCGGGGGGCTGGAAATCCTCCCCTCTCGTTTTTTTTAATTTTCCAAAAGAAGGAAAAGAGAAGAGGGCTTGGTGAGGATATTCCCTCAAAGGCCCAGTCCTCTGTTCTTAAAGCTACCTCGCTAACACGGGAAATGGCGAATAGTTTAAAAGATAGAAAAGAAAGAATATATATATATATATATATATATATATATATATATATATATATATATATATATATATATATATATATATATATATTCATACCTGCTTGCCTTCATCCATTCCTGGTCCTACCCCATCTCACAGGAAACAGCATTGCTACCCTCCTGCTTCAGTGAGGTAGCGCCAAGAAAACAGACAAAAAAGGCCACATTCGTTCACTCTCAGTCTCTAGCTGTCATGAGTAATGCACCAACCATGGCTCCCTATCTATATCCAGGCCCACAGACCTTTCCGTGGTTTACCTCAGACGTTTCACATGCAGTGGTTCAGACTACTGAAAGCACGTCGACCCCAGTATACCATTTCGCTCCAATTCACTCTATTCCTTACATGCCTCTCACCCTCCTGTATGTTCAAGTCCTAATCATTCAAAATCTTTTTCACTCTATCCTTCCACTTCCAATTAGGTCTCCTGCTTCTCCTTGTTCCCTCCACCTCTAATACATATATCCTCTTTGTCAACCTTTCCTCACTCATTTTCTCCATATGTCCAAACCATTTCAACACAACTCTTCTGCTCTCTCAACCACACTTTTTGTATCCGCACATCTCTCTTACCCTTTCATTACTTACTCAATCAAACCACCTTACACCACATATTGTCCAAAAACATTTCATTTCGCACACATCCACCCACCTCCGTACAACCCAATCTATAGCCCATGCCTCGCAACCGTATAATATTGTTAGAGATACTATTGCCATCCAAGATAACGTTCTCTCCTTCTACAAATTCTTCATTGCTCCCAAATCCTTCAACACCTCCCCCACTCGGTGACTCACTTCCGCTTTCATGATTCCGTTCGCTGCTAAGTCCACTCCCAGATATCTACAACACTCCACTTCCTCCAATTTTTCTCCATTCAAATTTACATCCCAATAAACTTGTCCCTCAACCTAAATGAACCTAGTACCCTTGCTCTTATTCACATTTACTCTCAACTTTCTCCTTTCACACACTTTTCCAAACTCGGTTACCAACCCTGCAGTTACTCACTTGATTCAGCCATCAGAGCTGTACCATTGGCGAACAAAAACTAATTCACTTCCCAGGCCCCCTCATCCCCAAAAGACTACATACTCACCCCTCTCTCCAAAACTCGTGCATTTACCTCAACCACCCCATCCACAAACAAATTAAACAACCATGGGGAAATCACACACCCCTGCCACAGACCAACCTTCTCTTCCTACTCGTACACATGCCTTACATCATTGGTAAAAACTTTTCACTGCTTCTAGCAGCTTACCTCCCACACCATATACTCTTAAGGCCTTCCACAAAGCATCACTATCAACCCTATCATATGCCTTTTCAAGATCCATAAATGTCACATACAAATCCATCTGTATTTCTAAGTATTTCTCACACAAATTCTTCAAAGCAAACACCTGATCCTCTACCAGTTCTGAAACCACACTGCTTTTTCCCAGTCTGATGCTCTGCACATGCCTTCACCCTCTCAATCAATACCCTCCCCTATAATTTCCCAGAAATACTTAACAAACTTATGCCTCTGTCGTTTGAACATTCACCTTTATCCCCTTTGCCTTTGTACATTTCTACTATGCATGCATTCCGCCAATCCTCGGGCACTTCACTATGAACCATACATACAATGAATATCTTTACCATCTAATCAACAGCACAGTCACCCAACCTCTTCTCTCTTAACCAAACCATTCTCCCTGACCCTTTCACTTCACACATCACCCTGACCAAAACACCATACATCTGCCACTCTATCATCAAACACATTCAACAAACCCTCAAAATATTCACTCAATCTTCTCACTTCATCACTACCTGTTATTAAATCCCACCTTGCCCCCTTCACCAAGGTTCTCATTTGTTAAATAGCCACGGTGACATCACACACCCATGCCTCACAACCAAATGTATACTGAAACTTTCGCTCAACTCTACTTCCATTCTTACACATGCCTTTGCTACTTTATCTATTGAAGGTTTACAAAGAATCCAGCAGTCGTTCCCCTACTCCATATAACCTTAACATATCATATAAAGTATCATACTGGACTCTGTCATATGCTTTCTCAAGATCTATAAAAGCTGTATATGGCTTCTTACCTTTTGGTAGACACTTTCCACAATCATTTTCACCACAAAAATCTAATCCCTACCTTTCCTAAAATCCCATTACTCCTCACTTATTCTGCATTCAGTTACTTCTATCACTTTATCAATCAACATTCTTGCAAGCACTTTTCCTGGTATACTTAACAGCCATATTCCCCTATAATTGCTACATACATCCTTAGCACCTTTTCCTTTGAATAAAGGAATATAACAGCTTTCATCCAATCCTCAGGCATAACCTTTTGTTTCCATGCTAAATTACATATCACTCTATCACACTTTCTCAAATTTACTTCAGCATTTCTGCCATAATTCGATCTACCCCAAGTGCCTTTCAAAACTTTCAATCTCACTGTCACCCTTTTACCTCCCTTCTTACTATAGGCCCCTGCACTTGTATCCTTTCATGCGATACATCTGGGTTCACATGTCGAAGTATTCCAACTCCCCTGACATGTCTGTTTTCCTTCACTGAGTGAACTGCGGAATTTTGAAAAGGTCTCCGACTTATTCCCACTAAGGACATAGCACCCACATAAATGAGAACATATGACCATGTAACGAAATCATACATCAATGTGAAAGGCACCCACATTGGCACAAGATTGCCACACACCCTAACAGAGAACTATACTCAGCCAAGGAAGTGTACAGCCATATGAAAGGTAGACTTACACTTTACAACCAGGTAACAGGAAGACCCACAACCAGGCAACAAGGAGACCTGCATCCAGGCAACAGGGAGGCATGGAACCACACAACAAAGAGGCTCACACCCTGGAAACAGGGAGACCTGCATCCAGGCAAAGGTGAATTTGCATTAAGGCAACTGAGACTTAACATAAACAATAAGAGAAACTACACATCAAGCGTCAGAGAGACCTACAACTAGGCAAAGGGGAACACACATCCAGGCAAAGAAGGGATCTCCATTCAGGCCATGTCAAGTAATGGGGGGATCATAAATCAGGTAACTAGGGGATCTATACCAGGCAATGGGTGAACTTAAACTTAGGCAATGGGAAACCTACCTAGACAATAGGGGTCTTCATCCAGGCAATGGGGAACCTATACCCAGGTTATAATGAAATCTAGACTCAGGCAACAAATGGACCTAAACCTAGACTATGGAGGGACCTAAATCCATGCAATGGGGGGACCCACAAACCAGGCAAAAGTAGGACCTAAGCCTAGGCAACAGGGGGATTTACACCGAGGCATAAGGAAGCTACACTCAGACAACGGAGGACCTATCCCCAAGCTATACGCTATTACCAGGCAATAAGGGAAGCCACACCCACGCAACAGGGGGACCTATATTCAGGCAACAGGGACCTATGTGTGGGCAAGAGAGGGACCTACAGCCAAACCTATACCTAGACAACTGGGAGACTAACACACATGAAAAAGGGGGACCTACATCCAAAAATACAAGGGGCTTAAATCCAAGCAACAGAAGGATCTATGACCAGGCAACATGGGGACCAATATCAAGACAACAAGCAAGAGACACCTAGGCAACAGAAGAACCTACATTAAGGGACCAGGAGGGTGTACACCCAAGCAACAGGGGGACCTACAAAAAGGTAACACAGGAAGACCTACACCACAACAGCAGCAGGAACTACATGCAGGCTAAAAGGGAAACCCCCACCTAGGCAACAAAGGTATAAACACTGAGTTAACAGAGAGACCTACACCTAGGCAACAAAGGGACCTATATCCAGACAAAGTGAAGGGCCAATATCAAGGGTACAGGGAAACCTGAGCCAGGAAATAGAGACCTACACCTAAAGGGTAAAAGGAAGGCCTACATCCAGGCAACAAGAGGATCTACACGAAGGCAACAGAGGGATCTACACCCAGGTAACAGGGGGACTTATACCTATGCAGCAGGATGACCTTCACTCGAGCAAAAGGGAGTCCTACGTACATCCAGGCAGCAGCGCATCCTCGCAATATGGGGCGTTACACCTACTGTGGGTGTGTACACCAGGATCATTAGGAGAGTGTTACCAACATGAGACACAAAAGCAGCAGGTGGGTGAGGGAGGGGTCATAAATCTCCCGAGGGAGGCCATCACGCAAGGCTCAACTCTAATGTGGCAGTCGCTTCTGTCTCAACCACTACCACTACTCCTGCCGCTACCACCACCACCACCACCACCACACATGCCGTCACTACCACCACCACTGCATCTGCGGTCACCACCACCACCAACACCAGCACCACCCCTGCCTTCACCACCACCACCATCCCTGCCTTCACTACCACCACCATCCCTGCCATTACCAACACCACCACCACCACCAACCCTGCCATCACCACCACTACTATCATCCCTGTCATCACCACCACCACCATCATCCCAGCCACTACCACCACCACTGCATCTGCCTTCATCACCACCACCGCCACCACCCATGCCTTCACTACCACCACCATCCCTGCCATTACCACCACCACCACCACCACCTCTGCCGTCACCACCACCACCACTCCTACCGTAGCTACCACTATCACCACCCCTGCTGTCACCACTACTACGATCACCACCGCCACCACTCCTGCCGCCGCCATCACTAACATCACCACTATCACTACCACCACCACACCACCATCCCTGAGCTTTGTGTTAGTGATGATGGTGCCAGTACTACTGCTACTGATGTTGCTCTTGTTGATAGTGATCAGTCTCTAGCTGTCATGTGTAATGCACCAAAACCACAGCTCCCTATCCACATCCAGGCCCCACAAAACCTTTCCATGGTATACCCTAGACGTTTCATATATCCTGGTTCAATCCATTGACAGTACGTCGACCCTGGTATACCATATCATTCCTATTTACTCTATTCCTTGCACGTCTCTCACCCTCCTGCATGTTCAGGACCCAATAAATCAAAACAACTTACTACATCTTTCCATATCCAATCCTGTCTCCCCGTTCTATTTGTTCTCTCCACCTCTGACACATATATCCTCTTTGACAACCTTTCCTCACTCATTCTCCCCATGTGTCCAAACCATTTCAACACAATCTCTTCAGCTCTCTCGAACAAACTCTTTATCACCACACATCTCTCAACCTTTCATTGCTTACTCGATCAAACCACCTCACACCACATAATGCCCTCAAACATTTCACTTCCAACACATCCACCTTCCTCCACACAGCCTTATCTATAGCTCATGCCTCGCATCCATATAATATTGGGACTATCATACCTTCAAACATTCCCATTTTTACCCTCCCATATACCGCTCTTTCTTTCCACACATTCTTCAATGCTCCGAGAGCCTTCGCCTCCTTCCCCACCCTATGACTCACTTCCACTTCCATGGCCCCATTCGCTGCCATGTCCACTCCCAGATATCTAAAACACTTCAATTCCTTCGAATTTTCTCCATTCAAAATCACACCCCAGCTAACCTGTCCCTCAACCCTGCTGAACCTTACAACCTTGCTCTTATTCACATTTACTCTCAACTTACTCCTTTCACACACTCCCAAACTCAGTCAACCAGATTTTGCAGTGTCTCACTCCAATTTACCACCAGCGTTGTATCATCAGCAAATTACAAGTGACACTCTCTCTCTCTCTCTCTCTCTCTCTCTCTCTCTCTCTCTCTCTCTCTCTCTCTCTCTCTCTCTCTCTCTCTAGCATTCAAAATACGTCATTTGCAAACTCAGCAGCTGTACTCAAAGTAGGTCTATCGCAAAGATGGCAGGTGTTACCGAAGTAGATCCACTGAAGACACAGCAACCGTTATCGAAGTCGGTCTGCTGCGGACATGGTGGCCTTCAATATGTACACAAGTCCATCCCTCTCAGAGATCAAAGTCACATGAGCCTTCCCTCACGTCCTGTGTCGTGTAGGAGGTCGTGGAGATCCTCTCGGGACACGAACAGGTGACCCAAAGGCCAACTGCTGGGGATCAGAGAGGCTTAAGCAAATGATCCCACGACAGAGCACACCTCCCTGATATGATGGATCTCTATCGACCTCATCGTATGCTTTCCCCAGATCCATAACGTTAACATACAAAACCTTCTGTTTCTCTGAGTATTTACATGAAAGATGCTTTCAAAGATTGGGGCCTGAACATGCAAGAGGGTGTGAGGCATGCACGGGATGGAAAAAGTGGAGTGTTGTGGGTTTACAAGAAATTATGTGCTATCAGTGGGCTCACCCTTCCCATCCATTGGTCCACAAACTGACCCCCTCGTCCACCACAAACACTGACACCCCCCTCCCCTTTGTCCACCACACAAACTGACCCCCTCGTCTACCACACAAGGTGATCGCCTCGTCCACCAGACGGCACAAACACTACCCACCATACACTAATGTAGAAACGACCTCCATCACATCCCCAGTATGGCCATCATCCCCCTGTGTAGCCACAGAAGATAAGTGTTACCTAACCCTGAAGGAGTAACTCGAGTGGGCCTCGGAGAGTGGCGACTCGAGCACCATTAGCCACATTACCAGGCCCTACCACCAGTGGTATAAGTTTACCGCAAGGAAGAGGTCAACGTATTCTCATAATCACGCCAGTACGCCGAAACGACCCTTAAGCACGACGCTGCAGACCATGTGCACGACGGTGTGGACCATGTGCACGTATGTTGCGGACCATTAGTCGTGCGGACCATTAGCACGACGGTGCGGACCATAAGCACGACGGTGCGGACCATATGTACGATGTTGCAGACCATGAGCACGACTGTGCGGTCCATGTGCACGACGGTGTGGACAATGTGCACGTATGTTGCGGACCATTCATTGGCACGACGGTGCGGACCATATGTACGATGTTGCAGACCATGAGCACGACTGTGCGGTCCATGTGCACGACGGTGTGGACCATGTGCACGTATGTTGCGGACCATTCCTTCGCATGACGGTGCGGACCATAAGCACGATGCTGTGGACCATTTTCACGACGGCACGGACCATGTGCACGACGGTGCGATCCTTGGGTATCGTACCTGACCTTCGATCTGACGCAAATAGGTCAGATCAGAGGACAGGCCTTCATGCCCAAGGTGGGAATGTCGTTAACCGTATCAACGCGGTGGTGAAAGGAGGCCAACACCCATCCTCTGCTGCTGAGAACGAAGCCAATCTCTGACGCAGTGGGCCTCAGCCACAAATATATACACACACACACACACACACACACGTCTGAAACTCTAAGCTCACGCCAGAGGAGGAGAGGTCTGGCAACAAGTGCACCTGCGTGTACCTCCTGCTGTATGGCCACCATAGCCTCCTCAACCCCCACTTGAGATGTCTAATAATACGGCCGTTTTTTTGGGTCAGTCAGGCAGCAGCAGCGTCCCTCCCTCCCAGATGTGGGGCGGGTGGGAGGAAGGAGCCCTCCTCACAGGCAGGAGGTATAACCAGATGTACTTACCACCCGTCTACGTAAACACGACTAGAGTCAGGCGCTCTAGTGCATGATGAAGTCTCACCACGAGCCTCTTCCTGCATGATGAAGGGGCTCATGAGGCACTCTGACTGCATGACGGAGTCTCACCTTACCGCGAGATGAAGCCTCGCCACGACCATCTTAATGCAAGACCAAGCCTCATCTACACACCCCCATCCCCACCCCCCTACCTACTCCAAGAGAAAATACCACGAACTCTCTCTCTCTTACTGCATGACGAAGCTTCATCAAGGCCCCACCCTTAATGCATGACGGAGCACAGCGAACAAACCTGTCACTGCATAAACCAAGTCTCACCGAGACCCTCCGACTGCATGAAAGTTCACCAAGACCCACCCCCCGCCCTTACTGCATGACGAAATGCACCATGTCGTCTCACAAAGACAGATATTCGCCATACCTTCGCACTTCCTGGTGCTTACCGCTGCTGGTCAGGTCAAATCTCTATCATCACAATATACTCCTACTGTGCCATCCCTGGTGTCTTAAATGATTTGGTTCACATATCCCTCAAAATTCTCTCTTCTACGTATGATTTCGTTCGGATATCCCTCATGACTCTCTCTTCTACGTATTTACTTGAGCACATATTCCTACCGATCTTAACTGCTCTTCCATCCATATAGCCCGGATGATTATGTGTATATGTTGCTTGCATGTATATACCCTCGTGGACTATGTCTACCTACCGGCTATGTATATATGACGGAGCTATCAACATCTCTGTTTATATGTCTAATTACAATCATCCTGGAATAAAAATAGAAATGCTGATGTCTGTAATTCTCATGGGATTGTACCGTCATGCTGAAGGGGGTTGTACCGTCAGTCTAATGGGGTTGTACCGTCGTGTTCAAGGGGTTGTACCGTCGTGTTCAAAGGGGTTGTACCGTCGTGCTCAAGGGGTTGTACCGTCGTGCTTAAGGGGTTGTACCGTCGTGCTCAAGGGATAAGATTTCGAGTGGGATAAACCCAGGCGCTGTGATATATACAACACGGCACAGCACTGAAGCCGAATACCTCTCTCTCTCTCTCTCTCTCTCTCTCTCTCTCTCTCTCTCTCTCTCTCTCTCTCTCTCAGCTCTCCCAATTCCACATTCGTTGCCAAGTGAGAGACGAGACGATAAAGGAATATGAAAAAAAAAGAAAAACCTTACGACTGTAAATCTGGGCGAGCATATGATGAGCACAGCTGATGTACCATAACAAATGACCAGCTGAGGTACTTGACGCCCGGCCGGCCATCTGGATGCCAGCTGGCGGTGCTTCTCCTCTCCCGCCTCCCCTCTCACCACGTCTCGTTACTATCCCCCCACCACCCCGGACCACCATCTCTCTCTCTCTCTCTCTCTCTCATCATGCTCCCCACGCTGTTAGCCCGACCGTCTCCCACCTCATGGACCTCCACACTCCCGAATCCTTCTTCTTCATAATCGCTTCCTCCTTTTTTGCCTTCTTTCCTGTCTCCTTAATCCCCCTTTACCTTACACCACTCCATTCCTCCCCACTCCCCTTACCTTACAACAATCCTCCCCACTCTCCTTTCCTAGCACTCCTCTTTCCCACTCCCCTTCCCCAACACTCCTTCCCACTCCCCTTCCCCAACACTCCTTCCCAGTCCTCTTCCCCAACACTCCTTCCCACTCCCCTTCCCCAACACTCCTCCCATTCACCTTCCCTCTACCACAGCAAAAAAACAAGGGAAGACCGTAAATTTGGGTTACTTTTGGAATGGCGTTTATCAACCTGGCAGTTTCAATGGAAATAAACTTCTACCCCCATGAAATATACTGTAGGGTGTTCAGGGGAACGCAAGGAAAAAAGGGGGGAAAAACACACCATGGGGAGAGCCAGGAAAGAGCAATGAAAAAAAATGAGATAAAGAAAAAGAAGGGAATAGAGAGAAACCCCGAGAATAAAATCATATCAATATGGAAGGAAAAGCAATGGATCAAGGGGAGGGAGAAAACGACTGACTGCAAGTGAGCGGTACATGCACAGGAGAGGAAAAACAGTTTGGAAATTACACAGGGCAAATCTATTCCAATGTTATGATGTTGAGAGGAAGCTGAACAAGGAGGGAGGTGGGAATTTATTGCTAGTATTTCCTGCAGGATATACAGTAGCAAGGGAGAGAGGAGAGGGAGGAGGACTTCAGTCTGGCCCTCCTAGTGAGGATGGAGGAGGAGGGGGACTGGCCCTTCTAGTGAGGATAGAGGAGGAGGGGGACTGGCCCTCCCGGTGAGGACAGAGGAGGAGGAGGTCTGGCCCTCCTAGTGAGGGTAGAGGTGGAGGGGGGTCTGGCCCTCCTGGTGAGGACAGAGGAGGAGGAGGTCTGGCCCTCCTGGTGAGGACAGAGGAGGAGGAGGTCTGGCCCTCCTGGTGAGGACAGAGGAGGAGGAGGTCTGGCCCTCCTGGTGAGGACAGAGGTGGAGGAGGGGGTCTGGCCCTCCCGGTGAGGACAGAGGAGGAGGAGGTTTGGCCCTCCTAGTGAGGGTAGAGGAGGAGGAGGTCTGGCCCTCCTGGTGAGGACAGAGGAGGAGGAGGTCTGGCCCTCCTGGTGAGGGCTGAGGTGGAGGGGGTCTGGCCCTCCTGGTGAGGGCAGAGGAGGAGGAGGTCTGGCCCTCCTGGTGAGGATAGAGGAGGAGGAGGTCTGGCCCTCCTGGTGAGGATAGAGGTGGAGGGGGTCTGGCCCTCCTGGTGAGGGATAACCACGACTTTCAGGAGCTGCTGCTGTATAATGTGACTCTCCGACTGTATACAGCTGGAGGAGTTACAGTGAGGAATTCCGACCTGATGTGTCTCAATGAGGTACAATCTCCAGGAAAGATCTGACGAAAAAAATTAAACCTTCGGTGGAAATACTGAAGGTGCACTTAGGATGGTGCAGGAGGCGGTGAAGCAGGTCCCACTCGGGGATGGTGCAGGAGGCAGTGAGGCAGTCCTCACTCAGGGCTGGTACAGGAGGCAGTGAGCCAGTCCCCACTCAGTGCTAGTGCAGGAGGCAGTGAGGCAGTCCCCACTCAGGGCTGGTGCAAGAGGCAGTGAAGCAGGTCCCACTCAGGAATGGTGCAGGAGGCTGTGAGGCAGGTCCCACTCAGGAATGGTGCAGGAGGCAGTGAGGCAGGTCCCACTCGGGGATGGTGCAGGAGGCAGTGAGGCAGTCCCCACTCAGGGGTAGTGCAGGAGGCAGTGAAGCAGGTCCCAATCGGGGATGGTACAGGAGGCAGTGAAGCAGGTCCCACTCGGGGATGGTGCAGGAGGCAGTGAAGCAGGTCCCACTCGGGAATGGTGCAGGAGGCAGGTCCTACTTGGGGATGAGAACGTTCCAGTAAAGCGTAAATTTAATCACCAGGATGAAATGGGAATGTCTGAATCTGCATTAGTCCTCAGAGCGTTCTTCTGGTCTCCACACTGCGCTGGGGTTCGAGGAGCGAGGAAATGATTTAAGGAATGGCAGGGGAACCTGGTTACCAGGAGACAGGACGGAGAAAAACCCGGGAACAAGAGTCTTTATGAATAAGGTACACTTAGAACTCCAGGGCCACAGGTACGAAAAATCATTACAAGAGGCTCGATGGAGCATCCAATGATGAAGGTAGAAGACAGATCCCCTGTGTGTGTGTGTGTGTGTGAGAGAGAGAGAGAGAGAGAGAGAAATGTCATAATGCCGAGGACAGTTAATTGATTCTATGGAGTGGTTACTTATGGTAAAGTAGACAGACAAGTGTTTCGAGGATATGAAGGAGCAAAAATTATGTTACAAATTATGAATGGCGGACCAAGTGATTTTCGAAAACTCATTTGTGGATACGGCGAATGATATCACGAAAGCGTTTCACAAAATATCAAGACACTAATCATGAGTACAATGACAGATATTCTAAAAAGACGAAGAGAAACGAATGATGAGTAAATTAACAGATATTCTAAAGGACTAACGAGCAAAGGCTACTCAAACAGCAGAGGGCTTGTGTGTAAGGAGCTCAACGAAAAATTCCAAATTGCATTCGAAGTCGAAGACGCGTTACAGCCATTACTTCTGGCCACTGAGTGCAGGGAGAGTGCAACAAGTGGAGTCGCAGTGAATGAGGAAACCATTGAGATATTTAAATGGAGTTGTAGTAAATGAGGAAACCATTGAGATATTTAAGTAGAGTCGCAGTTAATGGGAAAACTATTGAGATATATAAATAGAGTCGTAGTGAATGGGAAAACTATTGAGATATATAAGTCGAGTCGTGGCTAATGAAGAAACTATTGAGGTATTCAAGTCGTCAAAACAAAAAAGAAAGGTTTAGAGATGGAATCCACTACCGTCATACTTCCCCAGTCCACAAAATTGGAGGACTGTGTGTCTGGACTGCTAGAGAGCATCTGCCACACTACCCACGTAAGATATATGTAAAGAAGCTGGATCCTCCGGCAGAAAATAAGGGAATAAATCCACTTGAAGGAAATAAATTACTTTAGCGGACGGGAGCGAAAGGGGCACTCCAGACTGGAGCCTTCTCGAATTGGGTTAGGTCACCACCAGTGGTGTGCCACAGGGCGCGGTCTGGGAACCACTGTTCTTCTTGATCCACGTTACTGAAAGCTGCATATTCAAACATGATTAAGTTCATGACGTAAGGACAGAGTGATGAGGAATGCTTCAACTTACAAGGGGGATCTAGAACATACTCCACTGCTTCAACTTAAAAAGGGGATCTAGAACATACTCCACTGCTTCAACTTACAAGGGGGGATCTAGAACATACTCCACTGCTTCAACTTACAAGGGGGATCTAGAACATACTCCACTGCTTCAACTTACAAGGGGGATCTAGAACATACTCCACTGCTTCAACTTACAAGGGGGATCTAGAACATACTCCACTGCTTCAACTTAAAAAGGGGATCTAGAACATACTCCACTGCTTCAACTTACAAGGGGGATCTAGAACATACTCCACTGCTTCAACTTAAAAAGGGGATCTAGAACATACTCCACTGCTTCAACTTACAAGGGGGATCTAGAACAACTGCATAGTTGGTCCGGTACACGTCTGATGAAATTCAACCGGAGTACTGAGGCAAAGTACTGAGTACTGAGGCAAAGTACTGAGGATGGGACACAGTGAGAGAAGGCCTTGATATCATTATCATCCAGCAGGATACAAGCGACAGGAATGAGTGTGTGTGTTTGAGACAGACTTAACGAGTATGCGTTTTTGTACCTTACCTTTCGCCAGAGCTCCATCTTAGGAGAACTGGAAAGGAGACAAACTGACTTTGGGAAAACATTAAAATCGCATTCATATACGCGGACCACGATATATCGTTCTTAAGTTTGGGTTATCACAATTACAGAAGTACGAAGAACGAATAGAGAAGGTCTAAAGGAGGGCAACAAAGATGGTGCCAGAATGAAGAAAGCCAAGTTAGTGAGAGATTAAAGGCCAAACATTTGCCTTTCATCGAAGTCATTAAAGATATTTAAGTTTGCCAAGCAATATGATGACGTCCAAATTGTCCACTTCTTCCATAGATAGAGAAAACAAAAGAACCATAACATGAAATCAAACGAAAAACTGGGTAAAAAAAAAAAGAAAGATACTTTACGAAGTACTTTTACAATATGTGAGAACTGAGTGAAGAGAACAAACTGAATGATGAAATTATCGAGAGTTGACCACCATAAATAAGTTATAAAGTTGCATGATACTAGAGGAAGTTCAAGAGCTGGGAACCCACGAGTGCAGAACTCCAGCCCCTTACACTTCAAGTGGGTAATTACACACACACACACACACACACACACACGCGCGCGCGCGCGCGCGCGCGGGCATCTCTCCCCCCCCCCCCCCCGGGGCGACGGGACTACCTCCCCTCCCTCATTTTGATTTGTGCCGCTGTCAGCGGCTACTTTATTTGTGTCACTCCCTCAATAGCGTCCCTCTCCCGAGCCAACTAATGTATCCGCACACAAAGACACCATTCCCCCCCCTAACCTACTACCCCCGACTGACTCCATCAGCGCTCGCACTCCCGACCTACCTCTGGCTTTACTCTTACGTCTACAACAACAACAACCCCTCATCATCATCCCCTCCTCCCTTCTCCTCCTCTCGTAATACACTCGGTACGCCATAGGAGGAACATCATAAAGCACCTGTCAACAATGAACATCCTTTGTATGAGCAGGAAGGAGCTCCTCATTAAGACCAGTCGCGTACACTATTCTTAGGTCAACAACAGGCCTTTCTGTGATCGGGTTAATGGAATAAACGACTCCTACAACAATAACAGACAATGGATAGAGAGTATTATCGGCAAAGGGGAGGGAGAGGAGGAGGTGTTACGTACAACCACGGGTCATCCCGAGAGCGCTACGGCTAGCAGCACGAGAAGGTGGTGGAGCTTCGAACTCTCTCTGTTGTGAGTCTTGGGATAGCCTCGCCTCAGGACCCTGAGAGGCGGTGGCGGCACCACCACCCTCCACAGTGTCCGACCTCCCCGCCCACCTTCACTCATAGTGATTCAACCTCTTTAACCTCCTGACTCTGCTCTTCTTTTGTCCCGAGGCTGGTGCGGGAAGGACAAAGAGGGTTGGACAGAGGACGTAAAATAAGAGGAGGGGAGGGGAAGGAAACAGGTGACGGTTGTAGTGTACAACCGTATATATATATATATATATATATATATATATATATATATATATATATATATATATATATATATATATATATATATGATGCCTCACCACCACCAGTCTGGCATCTATCATCCCCTGCAGACACCTCGTTCAGCACTTCCTCCTCCAACAATAGCCTAGGACCAGCCCAGGCTGTAGGAGAGAAGAACCTCCCGAAGACTTCACCAGGTTATCATCCTCAACACATCCACCATCCCATCTCTCTCTCTCTCTCTCTCTCTCTCTCTCTCTCTCTCTCTCTCTCTCTCTCTCTCTCTCTCTCTCTCTCTCTCTCTCATACACACACACACACACACACACACACACACACACGTCAGCCATCATCCCCACCTTTTCTACACAGTCTCCTGCACCATGACAACCTCCACACCCTGTATGATGTGTTGTCGCTGTGTTTGTTTTCGTACGTGCTCAGTATTTCCACTTTAATGTTACCTCACTGCTTTATATGTATTATCATCTTTTTAATTACCATAGCATTTGCAACATTGATATACTCTGTTCCATCATTATCCGCTTCCTTCATACCATTATTCTTCTTTTTGTAATGTAATTCGTAATTTTCGCTTCCCAGTCCATCTGTTTGATCCAGGTCTTGGCAAATATACTGTCCATTATCATGTGAAGCATTGATTCCTTTCTAGCTGTGTTATATATACGGTACATCTTCAAACTATAAATCCCTATTTACCTTTATCCTCATACCATCAACCTTCCCTCATCTACCTCCCTATCGTCCTATCTACCTCGCTATCGTCCCATCTTCCTCGCTATCGTCCCATCTTCCTCGCTATCATCCTAACTTCCTCGCTATCGTCCTATCTTCCTCGCTATGGTCCTATCTTCCTCGCTATCGTCCTATCTTCCTCGCTATGGTCCTATCTTCCTCGCTATCGACCTATCTTCCTCGCTATCGACCTATCTTCCTCGCTATCGTCCTATCTTCCTCGCTATCGTCCTATCTTCCTCGCTATCGTCCTATCTTCCTCGCTATCGTCCTATCTTCCTCGCTATCGTCCTATCTTCCTCGCTATCGACCTATCTTCCTCGCTATCGTCCTATCTTCCTCGCTATCGTCCTATCTTCCTCGCTATCGTCCTATCTTCCTCGCTATCGACCTATCTTCCTCGCTATCGTCCTATCTTCCTCGCTATCGACCTAACTTCCTCGCTATCGACCTATCTTCCTCGCTATCGACCTATCTATCTTCCTAGCATATTTATATCCTGCCTTTCCTCTCATCTGGGTTGGTCTAGCCTGCCTCCCTCACCCCCAGGTGCTGGCAGACTCACCCCTTCTCACGGATGGAGTGCAGATGGTGGTTGGAGAGGCGCCGTGGGTCGCCCTTGGAGTCCACGGCTACGGCGTCCAGCTCGTCGAAGGAGGGGACCACGAAGGCGTCTCGCAACACCAGGGGCTTGGCTCGACCCCCTGCTCCCGTGCCCATTCCTCCGCCTCCATTACCCATCCCCACACCAAAGTTCCCTGCAAAGAAAGAGGCATAGTTTCTTATTAATACCAGTATTGCTATTACTTCCATACTCGGGAATGCAGTCTTGACCTTAGAGCAATAAGTCTCAAACTTGTGTTGAAGATACAAAGACACTCGGACCGAACTTCCACTTGATCAACTGTGGGTAAGGTCAACTCAATTCACCATCAACAATTTCTGCAATACTGGAACGAGGTATCAATCCTAAGAGTAATACAAACGTTCTAAAAAAGTTCACTGGCGATCATTCTACAGCCCAGAGCTTCACCACCATTGATATAGTCTTACCAAAGCCTTCCACACACACACACACACACACCACTGCATGATCGCGACACTGTCTTACAAGTGGATATGTCAATGATACTTGTGATCTGTAACGGTCTGTCTCTTTTCATGTTGGCCTGTGACAGCCTGCCTGCTGTTATGTTGGCCTGTGGCGACCTGTCTGCTGTTATGTTGGCCTGTGACGACCTGCTAATCATTATGTTTAACTATAACGACTTGCCTGCTATCGAGATGATCTGTGACGACCTACGCACTGTCGTACTGAACAGTGACGACCAGCCTGCCGCTTTGTGACGACGACCTACCTGTCGTTATGTTGACTTACCTGCGATCATATTGACCGGTGGCAGCGACCTGCCTGCTGTGATGACCTGTGACGACCTACCTAACCAGTCCGGACTTACTGATAACCATCCCATTCAATCCAGACATTACGACCTACCCACAACAATACTGACCTGTGACGACCTACTTACCCTAGTACTGACCTATGACGACATGCACACCTCAGTACTGACCTGTGACGACCTACCCACTGCCATGATGACGCGTGACATAACAGCTGAAGTGTGATGACCCCGTCACTGTAATACTGACCAGTGGGGACTTTCCTAACACAGTGATGACGTGAAAAAAAGTTTATCTGAACTGTTGCTGACATGTAATGACCTTCTTTATCTCCTGCTGAGTCGGAATGACCTTCCTGACCTACTGGTAACTTGCAATGACCCTCCTGACCTACTGGTAACCTGTAATGACCCTCATGACCTACTGGTAACCTGAAATGACCCTCCTAACTTACTGGTGACCTGTAATGACCTTCCTGACCTACTGGTAACCTGTAATGACCCTCCTGACTTACTGGTGACCTGTAATGACTTTCCTGACCTACTGGTGACCTGTAATGACCTTCCTAACCTACTGGTAACCTGTAACGACCCTTCTGACCTACTGGTAACTTGTAATGACCCTCCTGACCTACTGGTAACCTGTAATGACCTTCCTAACCTACTGGTAACCTGTAATGACCTTTATGACGAGCTGCTGACCTGGGCATTAACCTTTCTCAACGTGCTACTCACCCGTAAACGACTTACTCCCTCAGTCGTACTGTAACTGTGTAACAAACTGCTGACGGGGTCTCTCTCTCTCTCTCTCTCTCTCTCTCTCTCTCTCTCTCTCTCTCTCTCTCTCTCATAGGCAGTAGACAGGTAGTAGCCATCGACCAGGGAGGCATATTAAACGGTACTTACGACCCGTCTGGGTACAGGGAAGGTTAAGTGACGGCTGCCAAATGTGAGCCATCACTTCACCAGCTGTCAAGTTTCACTCCTCGGTCCTTGGCTGATGTCTCTCCCATCTGCCTTACCCACGCGTGAGCTGCTGGTGGCTATACCGGCCCACAAACGTGCCATCTCTCCACCTCATACATAACACACACACACACACACACACACACACGAGACGCGTTCTTCATAACCCTACACTTTCCTGCGGTGAGCGCTACGCTCTAGCCTCGGTCTCCTTAACAAGATGTGGTCTCGAGTACTCTCCCACCTGCTAGAGACGAAGGAGGAGGGACGCACCTGAGGAAGCTGTGGAGGTCGGATCATTCTGGACGGCTACGGGCGGGGGCAGGTGCAGTGGGAACGTCTTCCAGTGGTACAACACATCTTCCGCCACCTGCACACACACACACACACACGTTACTGATGATACACTTATTAAGCTGGTGATCATAGAGTTTTATTATCTTATCTTACAAGTTGGTCAAAAGAAGACCTTACTTACAAAGGCTGCAAATTAGAAATAGAAAGGTTATCTTATGCAGTATAAAAAAAAAAAAAATATATATATATATATATATATATATATATATATATATATATATATATATATATATATATATATATATATACATATATATATATATATATATATATATATATATATATATATATATATATATA